>NC_086447.1:210568494-210845994 GCF_028390025.1 Pseudophryne corroboree
CCAGTTTCCCTAGAAATTTTAAAATTACGCTAGCCCAACACTTTTGTAAATCTATGGACATTGACAGCTTTGCTCGCACCTTATGAGCAAAAGCACAAAGAAGACTGCATTCAACAGACACCAAACAAGACCTCAATCGACGAATGTACATTTACCTGACATAGAATACCACCGCATTTACCGTAATTATGTCTTTTCTTCATTTCTACAACCCTCAGGTAATGACACACATAGTCGATAGGGAATACAGGCACAGATATCAGCAATCACATATCTCCCCCATTCATGTATCATCAACTAAAATGTGCTCCCCCATTTTGTTACAACCAAAGCCGAAAAGAGCTCGGTAAAGTTTGACAGCCCATCCACAGACCCGTACCACGGGATAAGAAGGAATTCAAATGTATACTTCGCAATACCTCGAAGCTTGATTTAAAACACGTACGGCACGATGATACATGACCCCCAAGCACGGATTCATACACACATGCTTCTGCTATCTCACTAGGTCATACCCTTTTCCTACCTTATCCTCTCCTCCCCTACCCAACCATGTAAATGTATTAACCCATGACATATATTTTTCTCTTTTTGAAATGTTTTAGAAGGTGGCAGTTATTATTGACTGCCAAAGGGTGGACTGTCAAAGTCAGAAAAATATCTCTATGCACACTACCATATTTGCACCTCACACAGGTCCGTGCTGCGCATGCGTACGCTCTCCCGTACGTGCGCATACTCATAGTCGCGGGCACCCGCAGGCGCACGGTATGCGTATTTACGGTAGAGTTTGTGATCGTAGCGTGCGAGTCAATCGTTACATATTTTCACTATATAATGTATTTTGTAGATCATGGTCCCTTTGATAGATTCTGAAAGTTTGGTTAATATAGAATGTTCATGAACAGAGAAATCCCTCTTTGTTTGATACGAAGGGTCAGACAGGAGTAATACAGTGGTGTTTAGTATCCATCGGAAGAATATTTAATTAGAAATATTCCGGTGTTGGTTTGAAGCAGATCAATCGCTCGTGCGAATAGTTATGGACATAAGAAGTTTATGAACATTTACTTTATTTGCACTTTATTACCCATGCGGCGGGAAACCCAGTTTCCCTCCCACCTGAGCTGTTGGAAATAGTCACAGCCCACCTGTATGAATCAACCTATGACCTTTTGTTATAATGCGAAGCCGAATTCCTGTGTCCAATGAACAATGAGATTGTAGGGACCATTGAATTGCATTGTGTGTGGGGCATAAATAGGAAGGCCGATCACATCCAGCTCTCACTCTTCAACGGTTATCATTGCTGAAAATCGGGAGCTGGATGTCCAGAGGCGCATGCGATCGTTTCCTTTGTGCGTAAGTTTTTCTCCGTAATCATACTGTTTCTCTCTTGTTATTATGGGCCATATCTCTCTCTCTCTTCTCTTTCTCTCATTTTTCTCTTAAACTTAATTGTATTGTATTTACTGTGTAGTTACCTGGTTAGTTAGTCTATGTTATATTGTAGTGTATGATTTGTATTTGTATTAATTCTTTTGCAAGTATATCATTCAAAATATATATATATTAGGCGTTGGACCCTAAGCCTAGGTATCTGTGTATTTCTTATAGAGTTAAGTATTCTCAGAGCGTCGGTGACGCTCAAACTGCTTTTAAGCTAGTAAGGTTATACTGTGTTGCATTTACACCATATCACTACACAAAGGGTTTACTGCACAATACACTGTTTATGGTTTAGATTTAAAGGTTTTACATTGTGAGCGTGTGCGCCGCTGGTGATCTCTTCGTGGTCTCGAGCGGTCGCATCGCTATAGCGAATCATTACGGTAGTCGGCAGCCAATAGAGTGCCTGCCAGTGATCTCTTGGCCGTGAGCGAACGTAACGCTTGAGCGTCTCGACCACGGCTAAGCGATTGTTACGCAACGTGCGTACCCTTACGGTACTTCATACGTAGTTAGCGTACAGTGTTCTTAGACCTCATAAAGGGTATTATATAAGATAAATATTTAGCTTTATCAGAAGCAATGAAAAGTGTGGAGAAGTAAGACAGCGGAGTTACCACTGCCGCGTTGGAGGGGGGGGGGGGGGTTAGGTTTAGGCAGGAGAAGGGGGGTTAGGGGCTAGGGCTGGGTAGGTTAGGGACTGGGGTGGGAGGGTTAGGTTTAGGCACCCCAGTGGAGGATTAAGTATTAGGCACCCACAAGGGAGGGTTAGGGTACTTTGGAGGGGGCTTTCGGGATTCTGATGGATGGGATGCCACTGTCGGTATTCTGACAAACAGCATCCCATCCATCGGGAAATCATACTGATTCCAACATACAGGTCTTGCAACAGCAATAGCATTTCTTGCAGCCAGCATTAGTGCAATATGTTCTCTGCAGAGCAAAAAGGGGTCTACGACTGGAAAATGGATACACCACACCAGTGTTATGTGTGCCTGCATGACATGCGGTGAGGTCATAGACTGGGGAGGCACTGATGGATTATACATATACACACACACACACACACACATTATAATATTATATACATACACATACAATATATATATATATATATATATATATATATATATATATATATATATATATATATAACACTGTAGGGGTGCAAGGCGCCTTTTCCTGGGGAATATGGCAGCACGCAGCAGCTGAGGAACAACACAAGTCCAGTTTCTGGTACAACTGACCCCGGCCAGTTTTATTGAAACAGAAAATAAAACAAACCCCAAAATAAAAAATACCTTGCCTGTCCGGCACTAACTAAACATAAGATATTCCTAACGGTCACTAAACAAAACAGAGTTCTTTAGTACATACTGTATAGCTTACTTGCATCAGAAAGCGTGTCTCTCACACACAGATCCTGCAGCCTTCCCAGGCAGTCTGCTCCTACTAATCAGGCTAGCAGCCCTATAACACACTTACACAGCTGAAACCCTGATTAGCCCTCTGTGAGGCCAAAGACCCGAACTGGGCCCAATGTCTAGAACTCTCCTTATCTCTCTCTTAGAGCCTATACCCAGCTTTTACAGCAAACTGAAAAGGTTCTGACAAAACCAAAAGCATTTTTCCTAGAAGTTAACACTTTTTAAAACATGTAAGACAAGAACCTGGGACAAACATACCTGCCCTCAAACACTATCCCAGTGTTCTTGTCACATATCCCCCTCCCCTGTTTCGACCTAGGGGCCGGAACACTTGTAGCCCCCAAACAGAAGATGCGAGACAATGCATCTGCGTTGGCCAATTGTGTTCCCGGTCTATGTTCAACAGTAAACTTAAAATCCTGCAACGCTAGAAACCATCTAGTTACCCGAGCATTCTTGCCTCTATTTACATACATCCATTTTAAAGGGGCATGATCGGTCACTAGTCTGAATTGTCTACCCAAGAGGTAATATCTCAAGGTATCTAGTGCCCACTTAATGGCCAAAGCCTCCTTTTCCACAATGGCATACCTTTTTTCATGCTCATTGAGTTTCCTACTCAAATAAATGATAGGGTGTTCGTCCCCATCTCTGGTTTGGGACAGCACAGCACCTATCCCTACCTCTGAGGCATCTGTCTGTACCACAAATTCTTTTGAAAAATCTGGTGTTATCAACACCGGTTGTGAACACAAAGCCACTTTTAACGCTTGGAACGCCTTTTCTGCATCAGGGTTCCATTTCACCACATTTGACTGCTTCCCTTTGGTAAGGTCTGACAACGGCACCGCTGTGGTCGCAAAATTGGGAATAAACCGTCTATAGTACCCAGTAATTCCCAAAAAAGCCCTTACCTGTTTTTTATTCACTGGACGAGGCCAGTTTTGAATAGCATCAACTTTATTCAATTGGGGCCTAATCAGACCTCTGCCTATGGTGAAGCCCAAGTATTTGACCTCCTCCATTGCGAGGCAGCACTTCTTTGGGTTAGCAGTTAACCCTGCCTCTCTGATTGAGTCCAGTACTGCTTGTACTTTAACCAAATGGGACCCCCAGTCTTTACTGTGAATTACCACATCATCCAAATAGGCAGCTGCATATTTTCTATGGGGCCTCAAAATGTTATCCATCGCCCGTTGAAAGGTTGCTGGAGCCCCATGCAACCCAAAGGGTAACATCTTATACTGGTACAGCCCCTCCGGACCCGAAAAGGCTGTTTTTTCTTTGGCGCTATCAGATAAAGGTATTTGCCAGTAACCTTTGGTCAGGTCCAATGTGGTGAGAAACCTGGCTGTTCCCAGCCTTTCTACAAGCTCATCCACACGGGGCATGGGTTATGCGTCAAACTTGGACACCTCATTTAACTTACGAAAGTCATTACAGAAGCGTATGCTACCGTCGGGCTTCGGGATGAGCACTATGGGACTGGACCACTCACTGTTAGACTCCTCTATGACTCCAAGTTCTAACATGGTTTTAACTTCTTTAGAAATAGCTTCTCGCTGAGCTTCAGGAATCCTATATGGCTTTAAATGAACCCTGACCCCTGGTTCTGTGACAATGTCATGTTTTATTATGGTCGTTCGGCCAGGCAGCTCTGAAAATACCTCCCTATTTTGGATGAGAAATTCTTTAACCTGATTGTTCTGATCAGCTGATAATGTCTCTGACACCTTCACTGCGGGAAGCAACCGGGGTGAAGACACCGAAGGGCAAGGCTCCGCTGACAGAGACAACCTATCTTTCCAGGGTTTGATTAAGTTAACATGGTAGATCTGTTCGGGTTTTCTCTTTCCCGGCTGGTATACTTTGTAATTAACCTCATTCACTTTTTCCCTAATCTCAAATGGACCCTGCCATTTAGCTAGGAATTTGCTTTCCACAGTGGGAACCAAAACAAGAACTCTATCTCCAGGAGCAAATTCCCGTATCTTGGCACTCCGGTTATAGACCCTCTGTTGAGCACTTTGGGCCTGTTCCATGTGCTCTCTGACAACAGGTACCACGGCTGCAATCCTATCCTGCATTTGTGTTACATGCTCAATAACGCTTCTATAAGGAGTGGGCTGTCCTTCCCACGTCTCTTTGGCAATATCCAACAGCCCTCTGGGGTGTCTACCATACAACAAATCAAATGGAGAAAACCCCGTAGAGGACTGAGGAACTTCTCTGATGGCCATTAACAAGTAGGGCAACAAACAATCCCAGTTTTTCCCATCTCTCTCAACAACCTTTTTTAACATACTTTTTAATGTTTTATTAAACCTTTCCACCAACCCGTCAGTTTGGGGATGGTAGATGGACGTCCTGAGGTGAGTGACCTTAAATAACTTGCACAATTCTTTCATGATCCTTGACATAAATGGAGTACCTTGGTCAGTCAAAATTTCTTTTGGTATTCCCACTCTACTAAATACCTGCACCAGCTCCCTAGCTATCGCCTTGGTTGTGATAGTGCGTAAAGGGACAGCCTCAGGATATCGAGTGGCATAATCCATAATTACCAGGATATACTGATGGCCCCGAGCAGACTTTAACAAGGGCCCCACGAGATCCATGGCTATTCTGTCAAACGGGACCTCTATAATAGGCATGGGAACTAGTGGGCTCCTGAAATGGGGTCTAGGGGCATGATACTGGCATTCAGGACAGGAAGAACAATATTCAGACACTTCTTTATAAACCCCTGGCCAAAAGAACCTTTGTAAAACTCTTTCAGTGGTTTTTTCTGCCCCTAAATGTCCTGCGGTAACGTGACTATGAGCTAAATCTAGTACCGTTCTCCGATAAGGCTGGGGAACTACCAACTGTTCCACCACATCCTCACCCCTTTTGACAATGTGGTACAAGAGCTCATTACAGATGGCCATGTGGGGATACGTAACCCTGTCACCTGGTACCACAGGTTCCCCATTAACAATCTTAACATTCTCTCTAGCCTTTATTAAGGTAGGATCCTTTAACTGTTCAGACGCAAACAGATCCTTCTTTACCTCCAGGTCAGGCACGCTTTCAGTTCTAACTACTATGTCTCTGTTCCCAGCAAGAGGGTCCTCACTGGACTCCCCATCTGTCACTTCCCCAGCCAAACTAGCAAAAGACAAAGGGCCAGAAAGTTCCGAAGACCCACGTACATCCATAAAATCACCGGTATTATCAACTGGCTTTTTACTTCTCACATCTGTAGATAACCGTGATTCCCACAGTTTCCAAAAATGAGGAAAATCCCTCCCTATTATGGCCTCATGCACCAAGGTAGGGACCAGTCCCACTTTAACCATTGCTGACCCACAACAAGTTTCTATATTCACCTCAGCAGTGGCATAATGTTGGGTATCCCCATGTATGCAAGTTACCCCAATAGGTATTTGCTGGACCTTTAAGGGGTTCACTAACCCAGCTTTCACGAGGGTAACTAAACTTCCTGAATCTAGCAAGGCCTCTACCCGGTTACCCTCTAAGAACACATCACACATTTGTTTTTCCAGCTCAGGTGAAGGTACCACAGTACAGGCTAACCTAGCAAAGAAAGACATTCTGCGACATTCAAAGGCAGCATCACATTGCATGGGTTCTTGCGTGACTGGGCAATTGGCAATAACATGACCTGGCATACCACACCTAAAACATTTAACCACACGATTATCAACCCGTTTGGGCAGCATAGACCGTTCTAGCCCCATTGGCCTGTTTCCAGGGCCAGTGTTTACAGTCTCTCCAGCCTTGCGTTCTCTTAACCGCCCAGCAACGTTTTCCCACGGAACAGTCTTACCAGTCTTTACTGAAGGGCGCTGTCGAGGATCTATGGGTTGCTGGGTGGTCATCAGTAGTTCCTCTGCTGCCAAATACCTCTCTACCATGTCCACTAATTGGTCAGCAGTACCCGGGTTTCCATGGCTCACCCACTTGCGCAGGACCATGGGCAAAGATCTCAAGTAGCGGTCCATGACGACTCTTTCCACCATCTGGGGACCAGTTAATGTCTCTGGCTGTAGCCATTTTTTTGTTAGCTGAATAAGGTCGTGCATCTGGGAGCGCGGAGGCTTCTCCATGGCGTACAGCCAACGGTGCACCCGTTGTGCTCGTACTGACAGCGTGACTCCCAGGCGGGTCAGGATCTCAGTCTTTAGTTTATCATAGTCCCGAGCCTCAGCAGGGCTTAAATCAAAGTAAGCTTTTTGGGGCTCACCGACAGGAAAGGTGCCAGCAGACTGGCCCACTGTGCTTTCGGCCAGTTCTCACGCTCGGCAGTCCTTTCAAACGTGGTCAGATAGGCCTCCACATCATCAGCCTCTGTCATTTTCTGCAGGAAGTGACTGGCCCGTATAGAACTAGAGCTGGTTGGAGCACTGACGGCCACATCTCCAACCCGAGCTGCAAGTCTCTGCACCACTTCTGCTAAGGCCTCTCTATCCTGACGCTGTTGCCTGTAAAGTTCATCAACAACTGCCTGCTGTTGTCTCTTATTTTCCTCCATTGCCACCTGCTGCTGTCTTATATTTTCCTCCATTGCCACCTGCTGCTGTCTGTTGGCCTCCTGCTGTAGTCTCCAATTTTCCTCCATTGCCACCTGCTGTTGTCTCCTATTTTCCTCCATTGCCACCTGCTGCTGTCTGTTGGCCTCCTGCTGAGCCGCTGTAGCTTGCAGCAAGGCTTTAAGCAGATCCTCCATGTCGACAGATTTTTCAGGCGGCTTTGTAGCTGCTTTCACCCAGGACATATATCAAACCCTCAGGGGTGAGTCTCAGTAACTTCACACTGGGCTGTATCTGCATAAACCACCGTTTTCTGCAGGCCTCACAAAGCTGCTGCTTTCACTTATGCGCAGAACGGTGTGCTCGCATTCTCCACCAAGTTGTAACACTGTAGGGGTGCAAGGCGCCTTTTCCTGGGGAATATGGCAGCACGCAGCAGCTGAGGAACAACACAAGTCCAGTTTCTGGTACAACTGACCCCGGCCAGTTTTATTGAAACAGAAAATAAAACAAACCCCAAAATAAAAATACCTTGCCTGTCCGGCACTAACTAAACATAAGATATTCCTAACTGTCACTAAACAAAACAGAGTTCTTTAGTACATACTGTATAGCTTACTTGCATCAGAAAGCATGTCTCTCACACACAGATCCTGCAGCCTTCCCAGGCAGTCTGCTCCTACTAATCAGGCTAGCAGCCCTATAACACACTTACACAGCTGAAACCCTGATTAGCCCTCTGTGAGGCCAAAGACCCGAACTGGGCCCAATGTCTAGAACTCTCCTTATCTCTCTCTTAAAGCCTATACCCAGCTTTTACAGCAAACTGAAAAGGTTCTGACAAAACCAAAAGCATTTTTCCTAGAAGTTAACACTTTTTAAAACATGTAAGACAAGAACCTGGGACAAACATACCTGCCCTCAAACACTATCCCAGTGTTCTTGTCACAATATATATATACACACACACACATATATATATATATATATATATATATATATATATATATATATATATATATATATATATATATATATATATATATATATATATATATATATATATATATATATATATATATATATATATATATATATATATATATATATATATAGTAAAGTAAAGGGCGGCACTCCAATGGTTTTGGAAAAAAACAGCTCACCAAGCCAGCTTCAATTCAATCAACGTTTCAGGTGTCTTTATTAGCACCTTTCGTCAGGATAACAAACTACAAAATTACATACCTTAAATAGCACCAGCGTGTGCAGCACGCCACGTTTCCCCTGCATCCGGCACCCGGCGCTGACGTCACAAACGCCGTCCCCTACTCTGACGTAGGGTATGGGCGGGATAGTAGTCATGGCAACGGCCCTGGGTATGAGGATATCACGTCATGTTTCCACAGGCCGTGCTAACCACGCCTAATGGGCGCGGCAGTTACCATAGCAATAAGCTAAACAAAGCGCCCGGTTGCCGGAGCAGGGAGCCCAAGGCAACCCCGTGTGAGAATACCGCTTAATAGAGCGGATCTCCCCCCATATAGAGCGAGAAGGGCTGAGAGACATTACAATCAGTCCAAAGCACTCTAAAGGGGATATCAATGTGACAAAACATCCACCTAATACCACCACCAGGAGGGACTAGACAAAAAATGTATAGAAGGTGAAGAGCAGAATTTTACGTGGCTATAAAGATCGTAATAGAACCATAGCACAACGTACCAAATATAATCATGCATAGAGGATTGCCTTAAGGATATATAAAAATAAGTTATCCATAAACACTGGAATCACTATCATAGGAATAAGCCCAAATATTAACTAATAGGCTAGTTATTGGCACACAGCAGGTCCTGTGTGCACAGTCACTCATGAAAGGAAGAAAATATCTCAAAAAACTCAAATCCAAAAGGCAAGCTCCAATAGCGAACGGGTATATTGAGACCACACAGATCATACAAGCACAAACAAAGTAGGTTAGAATAGGCAGACATGTCATAAATAACACAGGAGGGAAAGATTTTCATTCAGTCCCAAGGGGGCAACAGTGTTGAGCTCGAAGATCCAGCGTGCCTCCAACTGTAATAATTTCCTATTCCGATCACCTCCTCTCGAAATCGGGGGAACATGATCGATAAGTTTGTATCGGAGAGCAGCCATCGTATGTCGTGCCTCTCTAAAATGTCTCGCGACGGGCTGTTCCATCTCATTCCCTTCCAAAGCCTGCCTTATGGCTGATCTATGTTGCGCTGCCCGTTCTCTAAAAGGTACAGGAGGTCTTGCCCACATAAACAAGGCCACAGGGACATTTGATGATGTAAATCACGTATTTGGATGTGCAGGTCAAAACATGCTTGATGGGAATTTTCTTCCCTGAATGTGGGTGTAGTAATACTGGACCTACCTCTAAGTACCTACAAGTAGTACAACCTAGACATTTATACGAGCCAGGTTTCTTAGTTAAGAAATGGGATCGTAGTTCCATTTTCTCTGTCGTGGTGTCATTGTGTACCAGCCAATCTTTCAGATTACGTCCCCTCCGGTGACAATTCAACACCCTATATTGGTTAAGGGATGGTAAAGATCTATCGGTCTTGATGATTGGCCACAGTTCTCTAACCTTTTTCTTCACTACCGTGCTTGCAGTATTGTAGGTGGTAATTAACGGTATTACCTTTTCTGGGGTTTTTTCTCTCCGCTGTAGACATTGTGTGCGTGGAAGTGCCAGAGCTTTTCTTTTGGCACTCTCAAGGTCCTTCAACGGCAGGGGGAGAGGCAGAGTAAAGCACTAATGCCCAAAAGTGACCTCATTATTAATCTTTCATCTCATGTCTTAACTGTAGATGAATCATCCTTACTCAACAAGGGGTTAACCTTTGTACCAATAACCAAGTTTAATCGATTTGATTGGAAAGTTGATTCCTGGAAGCACCAGAGGAATATTAAACTTAAAGAATTTTATGGGAAGACCACCACAGTGGAAGAGGTTGCATCCAGTAAATATTCTATACGGCCCAAATCTATGTTTGAGCCACAAACTCATAATGCTGCCATCAAGAGCTACGCTCGTATGTTGGAAGACGGTGCTGATCATGAAGCAGGCAAACTTTCCGGAGTTCCTCCTAACTTATCAAAAGGGGAGTTTCAAGCACTGCAAGATCTAAGTAAGAATAGATCTGTAGTTATAAGGGCAGCGGACAAGGGTGGAGCAATAGTGTTACAGGATCTACCAGCATATAATACAGAGGTGTACCGTCAATTAAACGACCAGGCTGTGTATTGCAAATTGGGCGCAGACCCAACGGTCAGGTACAAACAAGAGATCGATATGATCCTGATGCAAGCCCATCAGAACGCCATCATAGATAAGCAAACATTGAAGGCTTTGACGGTCGATTACCCTGTAACACCACTCTTGTATACGCTGCCAAAAGTTCACAAAAATCGGGACGCCCCCCCAGGACGCCCTATTATTTCGGCTCGGGGATCCCTTTACAGTAACATCTCTAAATATCTGGACGGTTTTCTTCAGCCTGTTATTCAAGCAGAACCGACGGTTCTTTTAGACACCACTCAGCTTCTACTATTACTACAGAATCTCACGCAACTTCCAGAAACATGCACACTTGCAAGTGTTGACGTAGTGAGTCTCTATACGAACATCCCTCATTCGGAGGGCGTTGAGGCTGTGAGAACTCTACTGTCTTGTAACTCTATCTACAAAGGGCCAGATGTGGAATTTTTTCTTGCTTTACTGGAGAAGACACTCACACGCAATTTCTTTTATTTTGATGGACACTTTTACCTACAGCGACTCGGCTGCGCCATGGGGAGCAATGTAGCCCCGGCTTTTGCAAACGCTTACATGCTAAATGTAGAGAAGCGCCTATTTTTTCAAAATCCTTCTTTTGCAGAGCGGCTTCTTCTTTTTACACGCTACATCGACGATCTGCTACTCATTTGGGCAGGCACTCCAGAAGAATTCAAAGATTGGATGCAGACAATCAACCATCTGGATGCCAACATTAAATTCACATTTGAATGTAGCACTGATGTTATTCACTACTTGGATGTACAGATCACCAGGCATGAGAACCATCTACAGACATCAGTGTATCATAAGCCTACGGACAAAAACACGTTATTACATGCTAAAAGTTTCCATCCCATTGTGATGAAAAAGGGTTTACCCTTCTCGCAATTTCTTCGTGCCAGACGCATCATCAGTAATCAGGATGAGTGCGAGTTAGAATTGGATAGAATGATCGGGAAGTATCTAGAGAGAGGGTATCCGTTGAAGGACCTTGAGAGTGCCAAAAGAAAAGCTCTGGCACTTCCACGCACACAATGTCTACAGCGGAGAGAAAACCCCCCAGAAAAGGTAATACCGTTAATTACCACCTACAATACTGCAAGCACGGTAGTGAAGAAAAAGGTTAGAGAACTGTGGCCAATCATCAAGACCGATAGATCTTTACCATCCCTTAACCAATATAGGGTGTTGAATTGTCACCGGAGGGGACGTAATCTGAAAGATTGGCTGGTACACAATGACACCACGACAGAGAAAATGGAACTACGATCCCATTTCTTAACTAAGAAACCTGGCTCGTATAAATGTCTAGGTTGTACCACTTGTAGGTACTTAGAGGTAGGTCCAGTATTACTACACCCACATTCAGGGAAGAAAATTCCCATCAAGCATGTTTTGACCTGCACATCCAAATACGTGATTTACATCATCAAATGTCCCTGTGGCCTTGCTTATGTGGGCAAGACCTCCTGTACCTTTAGAGAACGGGCAGCGCAACATAGATCAGCCATAAGGCAGGCTTTGGAAGGGAATGAGATGGAACAGCCCGTCGCGAGACATTTTAGAGAGGCACGACATACGATGGCTGCTCTCCGATACAAACTTATCGATCATGTTCCCCCGATTTCGAGAGGAGGTGATCGGAATAGGAAATTATTACAGTTGGAGGCACGCTGGATCTTCGAGCTCAACACTGTTGCCCCCTTGGGACTGAATGAAAATCTTTCCCTCCTGTGTTATTTATGACATGTCTGCCTATTCTAACCTACTTTGTTTGTGCTTGTATGATCTGTGTGGTCTCAATATACCCGTTCGCTATTGGAGCTTGCCTTTTGGATTTGAGTTTTTTGAGATATTTTCTTCCTTTCATGAGTGACTGTGCACACAGGACCTGCTGTGTGCCAATAACTAGCCTATTAGTTAATATTTGGGCTTATTCCTATGATAGTGATTCCAGTGTTTATGGATAACTTATTTTTATATATCCTTAAGGCAATCCTCTATGCATGATTATATTTGGTACGTTGTGCTATGGTTCTATTACTATCTTTATAGCCACGTAAAATTCTGCTCTTCACCTTCTATACATTTTTTGTCTAGTCCCTCCTGGTGGTGGTATTAGGTGGATGTTTTGTCACATTGATATCCCCTTTAGAGTGCTTTGGACTGATTGTAATGTCTCTCAGCCCTTCTCGCTCTATATGGGGGGAGATCCGCTCTATTAAGCGGTATTCTCACACGGGGTTGCCTTGGGCTCCCTGCTCCGGCAACCGGGCGCTTTGTTTAGCTTATTGCTATGGTAACTGCCGCGCCCATTAGGCGTGGTTAGCACGGCCTGTGGAAACATGACGTGATATCCTCATACCCAGGGCCGTTGCCATGACTACTATCCCGCCCATACCCTACGTCAGAGTAGGGGACGGCGTTTGTGACGTCAGCGCCGGGTGCCGGAAGCAGGGGGAACGTGGCGTGCTGCACACGCTGGTGCTATTTAAGGTATGTAATTTTGTAGTTTGTTATCCTGACGAAAGGTGCTAATAAAGACACCTGAAACGTTGATTGAATTGAAGCTGGCTTGGTGAGCTGTTTTTTTCCAAAACCATCGGAGTGCCGCCCTTTACTTTACTTTTGTTTGCTGGGCCTTGTGGTGCCACGGGAAGGCACCCTGGTAATTATCCTTTGCCGTAGGAGTGCCGGTCGTATTCAGAGAGAGAGAGATATATATATATATATCTGTCAATCAGTGCAATACCCAGTCTATGACCTCACCGCACGTCACTGGGCCCAAGATTCATTGCGCGTCCCCCCCCTCACCTGTGTGTCCAGACAGTGAGTGTAGGCGCTGTTGCTGGCTGGGAGGAGAGGGAAAAGCGCTGGATTCCGCAGCTTCAGTCTTCAGGGCCACCGCACTTCCGCTGCTGTAGCCGGGTGCCCAGGACAGCTCCACTGCCGGGACCCGCCGTCACTTCCGCCCGCCGCATATAGGGGTGATTGGACAGCGGATCCAGCACTGGATCCGCTGTCAAATCACAGCTGCCACGCTGACATGGGGGTGGTGTCCCTATCAGCGAGGCACTTAAGTGCCGCCTTCAAGCTTTTTTTTTTAATGGGCTTTTAAAGCCCAGTGCTTGGGCCCCGCCCCCTGCTCTGTCCCATTTCCATTGTCTACAGGAGCCACTGCTATTAGTGCCTCCCAAACTGATTTTAGTAGTTAAAATTATTAGAATAAAATAAAGATACTTATGACACAGAATGTGTGTCATAAGTATCTTCTTTGTATTATTTTAATAATCACAGGGGAGGCACAGCCTCCCCTGCCTGCATGTCCCTGCATGCTACTAATCATGTACAGATATTCATCGTTAAAGTATTCTAGATGCATCTGTTATATAACAAAACTAATACAGTGTGCTTTGGAACAAATTGTTCTTATTAAATTAGTTTCATTAAGTCATCACATGCATGGACCCACTTTGTACTGTTACATGGACACATTACTAAAATAGAAACCAGAGGGAAAATAGGAAAATACTCCTATTCAGAGATGGATGCAGATCTAGCTTCCACAGCAATATTTGTGTCCATCTACTCACATGATAGGGGCCACCCAGCTGTTAGAAAGGCCGCCAAGCATTTGTGTGGCACCGCTCCGCAAAGCGTCCACAATTTAATTGCAGATGCATAGATTTAAGGTCGACCCCTGCCTGTAGAGCCTGGCAGGTGGTCTGGCTCCATTTATTTCTCGGAGCGGCTGCATGTGACGTCACACAGCCGACCCCGAAAATGGACTGGCCACACCTGCGTTGGCTGGATCACTCCCCCGCATTCCCGCTCCCCCAAACGCCAGCCGCTGTCAATCACTATGCGGGATGCGAACACACACATAGTGAAAGGTCGTGCACGCCCACTATAGCCACTGCACATACGCAGCCCCTTTGGATGCAAACATGTGGGTGCGTCCAGGGCTGAATGACGCCCTAATCTCTAGAATATGCCGTATGGTTTCCATGCTGACACCATCTTCTTGTCTCCCTGTCAGTGCTGCCTATTTCCATGCATGTGTTATGCCAAGTGGTGCAAGTCATTTTTTCTTAGAGGTACAGATAGTAAAAATGGGCATAGTCACGTGTCATGATGGGGCGTGGTCATATGAAACTAGGGGAGTGGCTACATGACAAAAGGGGCATGGCCACATTATGCCAAACACCGTAATGCCCATTATGCATCACACATTAGGTCACACACTGTAATGCCTTACATATTATGCCACACACCGTAATGCCACTGACACCATTTTATGTCCCACACACAAAAATGCCCCTTATAAATTATGCCCCAGTGGTGGGCTGGTGGTACTGAGTACCACCACCATATTTCTTAATGGTACTCCACACCACCCTATTTTCAGCAACGGTTATGCCAGACACAGCAATAGATCTCTTTATACTATTACTGACATTGAACTGGGAGCACAACATGAGAAACCTCTCACGTGTTGTACTTAAAGTTGCAGGATTTTGAAAGCAAAGAAAAAAAAATTTATTTTTTTATTTTTGACACAATCATTTGCACATAATCATGGGTCTTCTCCATACTTCCAAAACAATACAAGTCGATTTAACAAATGTAAAATAGTAATGTTTAATGTTATTTTCACTTCACAATAAATTACGGTTTTAGATTTTTAAACTTTCCCCTTACAGACTTAGCCTGCGTGTAACGTAAATAGCCATTTCTACCCATAATTAGCCCAATATTTACTTTGTGGAAAACATTTTTCTTTATTCCCAATTACAGTTTAGCAATTTGTAAAAACATAAAAAATACAGCTGCATGAAGAAAAACATTACTGTTGATATAGTTGAAATAAAATATATTACTTAAATTAGTAAAAATAAGATTTTAAACCTACCGGTAAATCTTTTTCTCGTAGTCCGTAGAGGATGCTGGGACTCCGTAAGGACCATGGGGATAGACGGGCTCTGCAGGAGACATGGGCACTTTAAGAAAGACTTTGGATCTGGGTGTGCACTGGCTCCTCCCTCTATGCCCCTCCTCCAGACCTCAGTTAGAGAAACTGTGCCCAGAGGAGACGGACAGTACGAGGAAAGGATTTTTGTTAATCTAAGGACAAGATTCATACCAGCCACACCAATCACACCGTATAACCTGTGATATACTATCTAGTTAACAGTATGAAACATCATATCATCGGTCCAAAACTGACGAAACTATAACATAACCCTTATGAAAGCAATAACTATACACAAGTTGCAGAAGTAGTCCGCACTTGGGACGGGTGCCCAGCATCCTCTACGGACTACGAGAAAAAGATTTACCGGTAGGTTTAAAATCTTATTTTCTCTAACGTCCTAGAGGATGCTGGGACTCCGTAAGGACCATGGGGATTATACCAAAGCTCCCAAACGGGCGGGAGAGTGCGGATGACTCTGCAGCACCGATTGAGCAAACAGGAGGTCCTCCTCAGCCAGGGTATCAAACTTATAGAACTTTGCAAAGGTGTTTGACCCCGACCAAGTAGCAGCTCGGCACAGCTGTAGTGCCGAGACCCCTCGGGCAGCCGCCCAAGACGAGCCCACCTTCCTAGTGGAATGGGCCTTAACCGATTTTGGTAACGGCAATCCTGCCGTAGAATGCGCCTGCTGAATCGTGTTACAGATCCAGCGAGCAATAGTCTGCTTTGAAGCAGGGCCGCCAACCTTGTTGGCTGCATACAGGACAAACAGTGCTTCTGTTTTTCTGATCATAGCCGTTCTGGCCACGTAAATCTTCAAAGCCCTGACCAAATCAAGGGACTCGGAATCCTCCAAGTCACGTGTAGCCACAGGCACGACAATAGGTTGGTTCATATGAAAGGATGAGACCACCTTAGGTAGGAATTGAGTACGGGTCCGCAATTCCGCTCTATCCATATGGAAAACCAGATAGGGGCTTTTATGTGATAAAGCCGCTAATTCCGAAACTCGCCTAGCCGATGTTAGGCGCCGGGGTCCGCTCGGCCGTGCGGCCCGGCGCCTAGCAACCAGGGACGCCGTGCGCGTTCAGCCGCCGGCTCCCTGGCAACGCTAAGACGCCGGGCGCACGGAGCCGCTCTGACCTTAGCAACGGGGACGCCACGTTCAGCCGCGTTCCCCGTTGCTGGGTCTATTCTCATTACCCTGATTATGTGCTGGCCGTGCAGCATGCAAGCTGCACGGCATTTCTATTTGATTGTCCTGTCTGGATCCTGATTGGAGGGTGCCTGAATAAAGGCACCCTCAGGACTTTTTACAGACGCCGGTGATCGCTTCCTGTTTGCCTGTGTCTGCTGCAGAGAGTTCCCAGTCCCGGTCTTTTCGGTTGTTCCTGTCCTCAGAGATCCTGTACTCGGAAGTTACCATCTGTTCCTGGAGTCTGACCGAGCACCTTTAACATCTGGTGGTGTTCGTGAGTCGCGGCGCAGCCGTGTGTTGCGGCTTGTCCGCTTCTGTTTATTATTTTGTTTAATTGTGTTCTGGAGCTTTGCGGAGGATTCCGCTTCCACAGATCCACTCTGGTGTCCGGCGGTGCCGGATAGGAGTGTCGGATCAGTGGATCCTTGGTTGTCCTTTTTCCTGGCGGCTAGTCCGCACATACCTTTTGATTTAGTTAGTTAGCTTGTAACCCCTGGCCTGGTTGCTTAGTCAGAGGGCCCCTTGTTATCACCCTGTCTCGGACTTCCCCTTGTCTCCCATTAAGACCTGCGGGGGCATCGGGGTTGGGCAGACATAATCCGCCCTTCGAACGCGGCTGCCATGGGCTCAAGCAACCATAGTCTCGCAGGGGATTTCTGATAACACGGGCGAGACAACGGAGTTAGGGCGCCAGGGGTTACTAGGCTATCCAGCTCCCACAACCAGCTTATTTTCCTGTACTCAGATCCCTGCCATAAGATCTCCTCCGGTCTGGTGTACAGGAATCATAACAGCCGAAGCCAAGGCTAACAACATGACCACCTTCCAAGTGAGATATTTCAACTCCACTGTTTTAAGTGGTTCAAACCAATGTGACTTAAGGAAACTTAACACCACGTTAAGGTCCCAAGGCACCACCGGAGGTACAAAAGGAGGCTGAATATGCAGTACTCCCTTCACAAAAGTCTGTACTTCAGGCAGAGAGGCCAATTCCTTTTGAAAGAAAATGGATAAGGCCGAAATCTGAACTTTAATGGAGCCTAATTTTAGGCCCAAATTCACTCCAGTTTGTAGGAAGTGAAGAAAACGGCCTAGATGGAATTCTTCCGTAGGAGCATTCCTGGCCTCACACCAAGAAACATTTTCTCCATATTTGGTGATAATGTTTAGAGGTCACGTCCTTCCTAGCCTTTATTAGCGTAGGAATGACCTCATCCGGAATACCTTTTTCCGCTAGGATCCGGCGTTCAACCGCCATGCCGTCAAACGCAGCAAGTCTTGGAACGGACAGGGACCCTGTTGCAACAGGTCCTGTCTTAGAGGAAGAGGCCACGGATCTTCTGTGAGCATTTCCTGCAGATCCGGATACCAGGTCCTTCGTGGCCAATCTGGAACAATGAGTATTGGTCTCACTCCTCTTTTTCTTATTATTCTCAACACCTTGGGTATGAGAGGAAGAGGAGGAAATACATAGACCGACTGGAACACCCACGGTGTCACTAGGGCATCCACAGCTACCGCCTGAGGGTCTCTTGACCTGGCGCAATACCTTTGTAGCTTTTTGTTGAGACAGGACGCCATCATGTCTATTTGGGGCAGTCCCCACCGACTTGCAATCTGTGCGAAGACTTCCTGATGAAGTCCCCACTCTCCCGGTTGCAGGTCGTGTCTGCTGAGGAAGTCTGCTTCCCAGTTGTCCACTCCCGGAATGAACACTGCTGACAGTGCGCTTACATGATTCTCCGCCCAGCGAAGAATTCTGGTGGCTTCCGCCATCGCCACTCTGCTCCTTGTGCCGCCTTGGCGGTTTACATGAGCTACTGCGGTGACGTTGTCTGACTGGATCAGAACTGGTCGGTCGCGAAATAAGGTCTCCGCTTGACGTAGGGCGTTGTATATGGCCCTTAGTTCCAGGATGTTGATGTGAAGACAAGTCTCTTGACTTGACCAAAGGCCTTGGAAATTTCTTCCCTGTGTGACTGCTCCCCAACCTCGGAGGCTCGCGTCCGTGGTCACCAGGATCCAATCCTAAATGCCGAACCTGCGGCCCTCTAGAAGGTGAGCACTCTGCAGCCACCACAGGAGAGATACCCTGGCCCTGGGGGACAGGGTGATCCGCTGATGCATGTGCAGATGTGACCCGGACCATTTGTCCAATAGCTCCCATTGGAAAGTCCTTGCATGGAACCTGCCGAAGGGAATGGCTTCGTATGTCGCCACCATTTTTCCCAGAACTTGAGTGCAATGTCGGCTTCAACAGGTTCTTGACTAGAATCATGAGTTCCTGCGCTTTTTCTATCGGAAGAAAAACCCTTTTCTGGTCTGTGTCCAGAATCATGCCCAAGAAGGGCAGGCGAGTCGTAGGATTCAGCCGCGACTTTGGAATATTGAGAATCCAGCCATGTCGCTGTAACACCTTCAGTGAAAGTGATACGCGGTTCTGCAACTTCTTCCGTGATCTCGCTTTTATGAGGAGATCGTCCAAGTACGGGATAATTGTGACACCCTGTTTGCGCAGGAGCACCATCATTTCCGCCATTACCTTGGTGAAAATTCTCGGGGCCGTGGAAAGCCCAATCGGTAACGTCTGAAATTGGTAATGACAATCCTGTACCGCAAATCTCAGGTACGCCTGATGAGGAGGATATATGGGAACATGCAGGTATGCATCCTTTATGTCCAGAGATACCATAAAATCCCCCCCTTCCAGGCTGGCGATGACCGCTCTGAGCGATTCCATCTTGAACTTGAACCGTTTTAAGTAAAGGTTCAGGGATTTTAAATTCAAAATGGGTCTGACCGAACCGTCTGGTTTCGGGACCACAAACAGAGTTGAGTAGTACCCCTTCCCTCTCTGAAGCAGGGGAACCTCGGCCACCACTTGTGAATCGCATGTAACACTATCTCCCTTTCCAGGGGAGAAGTTGGTAGCGCCGATTTGAGAAACCGGCGAGGAGGCACCTCTTCGAATTCCAGCTTGTATCCCTGGGAAACAATTTCTATTGCCCAGGGACCCACCTGTGAGTGAACCCAGATGTGGCTGAAAAGTCGAAGACGTGCCCCCACTGGAGCGGACTCCCTCAGGGGAGCCCCAGCGTCATGCGGTGGATTTTGCAGAGGCCGGGGAGGACTTCTGTTCCTGGGAACTAGCTGTGTTGTGCAGCTTTTTTCCTCTGCCCTTACCCCTGGCAAGAAAGGACGATCCACGTACTCTTTTGCTTTTATGTGAACGAAAGGACTGCATTTGATAATGAGGCGCTTTCTTAGATTGTGAGGGAATATAAGGCAAAAAATTCGATTTACCTGCCGTAGCTGTGGAGACGAGGTCCGAGAGGCCCTCTCCAAACAATTCCTCACCCTTGTAAGGCAAAAACTCCATATGCCTCTTTGAGTCGGTATCACCCGTCCACTGTCGGGTCCATAAGACTCGCTTAGCAGAAATAGACATAGCGTTTATTCTGGAACCCAGTAAACTAATGTCTCTTTGAGCATCCCTCATATATAAGACAGCATCTTTTATATGCCCTAGGGTCATTAAAATTGTATCCTTATCAAGGGTCTCAATATCCACTGATAAGGAATCTGTCCATGCTGCTACAGCACTACAAACCCAGGCCGACGCAATTGCCGGTCTGAGTAACGTACCAGAATGTGTGTAAATGGACTTCAAGGTAACCTCCTGCTTGCGGTCAGCAGGATCCTTGAGGGTAGCCGTATCTTGGGATGGGAGCGCTATCTTTTTTGATAAGCGTGTCAAAGATTTGTCTACCCTAGGGGAGGATTCCCACCGTATTCTGTCATGTGACGGGAAAGGATACGCTATTAGAATCCTTTTGGGAATCTGCAGTTTTTTGTCTGGAGTTTCCCACGCTTTTTCGCATAATTCGTTCAGTTCATGTGAAGAGGGAAAGGTGACCTCAGGTTTCTTTCCCTTATACATGTGTACCCTTGTGTCAGGGACAGGAGGTTCCTCAGTGATATGCAAAACATCTTTAATAGCGATAATCATATATCGAATACATTTATACCCCTTTCACATCGCACTGAAAACCCGGTACCGACACGGCATATTGCCGTGTCGAAACGGGTCCGTGTGCGATGTGAAAGGTCCAATTGTGAATTAGCGGGTCGCCTGACCCGGTAATTCAACCCGGTAAAAAAGAAGGGTTCTTACCGGGTTGATTACCGGGTCAGGCGCAGTGTGAATGGGAGCCGTTCCGATGCGAATCGGCTCCCATTCACAGCATAGGCAGAGGCGGCACAGGAGATGAGCTCATCTACCGGCGCCGCCTCCACCCCCGCCCCTGCTGCTGCTGCTCCCTCCGCTGCTATGGCAACCGACCCGGTATATTGCCGGGTCGGAAAGCCAGCAGAGGAGCGCAAAGGCCGGATCCCACCCGGTAAGTACACGTTTGTCTTACCGGGTAGGATCCGGCATTTGCGATGTGAATGCGGTATTAGCCACCCTTGGCTGCAATTTTGCATCATCGTAGTCGACACTTAAGTCTGAATCCGTGTCGGTATCTGTGTCAACTATTTGGGATAGTGTGCGCTTCTGAGACCCCGAAGGTCCTGGCGACATTGGGACAGACATGGGTTGACTCCCTGACTGTACCCTAGCTTCAGCTTTGTCTAATCTTTTGTGCAATAAATTAACATTAGCACTTAAAACATTCCACATATCCATCCAGTCAGGTGTCGGCGCTGCCGACGGTGACATAACATTCATACACTCCCCCTCCTCCTTAGGTGAGCCTTCAACCTCAGACATGTCGACACACGCGTACCGACACACCACACACACACACACACACACACACACACACAGGGAAGCTCTTTTCTGAAGACAGGTTCCCCACCAGGCCCTTTGGAGAGACAGAGAGAGAGTATGCCAGCACACACCCCAGCGCTATATGACCCAGGAAAAAACAAAGACTGTTTACCCAGTAGCGCTTTTGAAGCATGTATATGCGCCAATTATGTGCCCCCCCCCTCTACTTTAAAACCCTCTTTCACCGTGTGTCAAGCAGGGGAGAGTCCAGGGAGCTTCCTCTCAGCGGTGCTGTGGAGAAAAATGGCGCTGGTGAGTGCTGAGGGAGAAGCCCCGCCCCCTCGGCGGCAGGCTTCTGTCCCGCTCAAATTTCTTAATAACATGGCGGGGGCTCTTTTTATACATGTACAGTGCCCAGCTGTACATGTATATATGTGTATTTGCCACAGGAGGTTTTTATTGCTGCCCAGGGTGCCCCCCCTTACAGTGACCGATGTGTGTGAGGTGAATGGGAGCAATGGCGCACAGCTTCACTGCTGTGCTTTACCTCTATGAAGTTCAAGGTGTCTTCTGCCGCCTCTGAAGTCTTTTCCTCACATACTCACCCGGCTTCTATCTTCCGGCTCTGCGAGGAGGACGGCGGCGCGGCTCTGGGACGGACGGCGAGGGTGAGACCTGCGTACCGATCCCTCTGGAGCTAATGGTGTCCAGTAGCCTAAGAAACAGAGCCCTGAAACTCAGAGAAGTGGGTCTGTTTCTCTCTCCTCAGTCCCACGATGCAGGGAGCCTGTTGCCAGCAGGCTCCCTGAAAATAAAAAACCTAACTAAAATACTTTCTTTTACAGGAAACTCAGGAGAGCTCCCTGAAAGCACCCAGTCTCCACTGGGCACAGTATCAAACTGAGGTCTGAAGGAGGGGCATAGAGGGAGGAGCCAGTGCACACCCAGATCCAAAGTCTTTCTTAAAGTGCCCATGTCTCCTGCAGAGCCCGTCTATCCCCATGGTCCTTACGGAGTCCCAGCATCCTCTAGGACGTTAGAGAGAAAAAAATAAGTACTTGTAAAGTAAAAGATCATACGGTGTAGTGCAGGCAACATGTGGCTCTGTAAGGGGAAGATGTACCATGTCATCACAATACCAAACACAGCCTATAACATGGTAGTTAGTAGAGGATTGGTTGGTACTTTATCTCTTTCCACGTTATCACTCTCCGAGGCATAGTAAATCTGCCCCTATCTGTTACAGGGCTATGCTGCCAGTACCAGGGAATACTGGGACTTGCAGCTGAAGAGCCTCAGGTTGATCAAATCTGCACTCAGGGCCGGCTCCAGGCCTACTAGTACCCTGAGCGAGAACATGTAAAAGCGCCCCCCCCCATGCCCTCCGAAAAGTGGGTGTGGCCTCTGGAAAAGTGGGCGTGGCCTCATAACTTTATATTATTAGACTATAAATAAATATATTTTCACACTCCCTCTACGCACACAATTAGCAGCCTTAGTAGTGTTCCTTACACACAATGTCTCCAGTGTAGTGCCAGATACACATAATGTGCAGTGCCAGATAGACATAATATACCCCCAGCAGTGCCAGCTACACATGACATGCCCCGCAGCAGTGCCAGATAGACATGACATGCCCCCCAGCAGAGCCAGCTACACACAATATACCCCCCAGCAGTGCCCGATAGACATGACATGCCCCCCAGCAGTGCCAGCTACACACAATATACCCCCCAGCAGTGCCAGCTACACATGATAGTGTTCACTTTTTAGGGCAGGGTGCTGATCACAGGGAAGGCACATTTTTAAGTTAGGAGGGCAAAATGATGTACATACTGTAATGCTTGGTGCTCATCTACCTACATGGTAAAGCATGGACAGTGCGCGCCAAAGGCGCGCAGCTAAAATTTAGGGGCGTTGCTTCGTGGGAAAGGTGCGTGGCCACATAATAGTGGCAATTCGCATTACACCACACAGTAGTGCAGTTAATACACACTGCACCAGGTAGAACCTCCTAGACACTTTGCGCCAGGCAGAGCACCTTAGACACTTTGCGCCAGGCAGAGCACGGAGACTCATTGCCTAGCCACAGACGCCTAGCGGGAACACTACATGATATGCTCCCCAGCCGTGCCAGCTACACATGACATGCCCCCCAGCAGTGCCAGATACATAAATGCCCCCCCAGTGCCAGAAACGTCCCCACAGTGCCAGATAAATGCCCCCACAGTGCCAGATAAATAAATGCCCCCACAGTGCCAGATACAGAAATGCCCCCACAGTGCCAGATACAGAAATGCCCCCACAGTGCTAGATATACCCCCACAGTGCCAGATACAGAAATGCCCCCACAGTGCCAGATACATAAATGCCCCCACAGTGCCAGAAATGCCCCACACAGTGCCAGATACAGAAATGCCCCCACAGTGCCAGATATGCCCCCACAGTGCCAGATACATAAATGCCCCCACAGTGTCAGATATGCCCCTACAGTGCCAGATATGCCCCTACAGTGCCAGATACAGAAATGCTCCCACAGTGCCAGATATGCCCCCACAGTGCAGATATGCCCCCACAGTGCCAGATAAATGCCCCCACAAGTGCCAGATAAAGGCCCCCACAGTGCCAGATAAAGGCCCCCATCCATAAATGTGCCTCCCCCCCCTCCCCCCCAAATACCTGCGGCGCTGAGAGGGGGAGGAGTACTGCTGTCCGATGGCGGGCGGGCGGATGGCCTGCGAGTGCGGGTCCAGGTGAGGGCGGACGGGCTTCCTCCAAGGCGCTTGTGTGCGCTATGCGCCGGCGTCTGACGTTAGACACCGGCGCCACGCAGCGCGCATAGCGCACGCAAGAGGTCACGGCGGCCGGGCCAACAATTCACAGGGCCGGCTCCAGCCTCGAATATGGCGGCGCCAGCGCGCGGCGCCCATTAAGGGTGGCGCCCTGCGCGGCCGCTCTATTAGAACATGCCTAGAGCCGGCCCTGTCTGCACTAAATTATGGTAACCTCTGCTGTACACACACAATGGTAGCCCTTAATGCACCACTGCCCAGTGGTAACTCCTACCACTACAAATCACTAGAAGGCTTTTTTTTTTTTATCCATATGGAAACTTTAGCAAACTTATCCACTAGAAAAGTGCTGGAAAAACACAGGTTTAAATACTGGATCCAAAAGAGGGACAACAGGATTTGGAAGCTGTGATGTAGCTGCTAGTAATAATCACTGATATAACTATCCACTCACCACCTCAATAGTAGGGAGATCCCTGGGCTTGTGAGCTGGGTCACCCAGTGTCCCTCTGGCAGTCCCCGTCGTACAATGCTGCTCCCTAGTTGGAGTAGAGAACTCTTTGCTCCTTCCTTAGCCCCCTGGTTAGGGTGTACATGTAAACTGCTGGGCTCAGTGCTGACATTAGACACCGGGGGAGGCGCCCGGAGACAAACACCCAGCTGATGCAAATCTTAACCCTTCCTGCACCGCTCAGTGCATTGCTTGCACTACTTACCCTCTTACTCAATGTTATTTGAATTTATAGTTTAAAAGAAACTGTCCCAGGGAACCGAGTAATGTGTCATTTCATGAGGTCAGCGTATCCTGTTGCATAAATTGTTGAAGTAACAGGCAATAATCTCGTGATGTAACTAGGTTGAAGTTACTGTAACTTATTCGGCCAGCTTCTTATTCTCATATCTTATTCATGCTATAGCTTTTTATTCAGAGCATGTTGTATCAGGGCCAAAACTAGGATTTACGTCACCCGGGGCAAGACAGTATTTCCCCCGCCTCTGTGTGTCCCATACCCAGTGCCGTTTCTTGCGGCGGGGGGCGAGCCATGCAACCGCACGGGGCGCCCGCCGCGGCACTTTGCAGGTCCCGGTTTCCCTGTCCTCCGTCTTTCCGAGTACTCTTGCTCGGGGGGCGGAGTTTCGCGGAATGACGTGGTTGCATTCGTGTCATTCCGCGAAACTCCGCCCCCCGAGCAGGAGTACTCGGGAAGACGGAGGAGGGCTGGAAGGAGGAGGCGCGAGGAAGCTGGAAGGAGGAGGCGCGAGGAAGGAGAGACAGCCAACCCGAAGAGCGGGAAGATCCTTCATATGTAAGTTGTCTCTCTCTCTTGCCCCCTCTCTCTCCCTTCCTTCCCCCCCACTTGACACTTGCCTGCCACACTGTGTAAAATTTGGATTCTTGCCTGCGGCACTGTGTAATTGGGGACACTTGCCTGCTGCACTGTGTAATCGGGCACACTTACCTGCCGTAATGTGTAAATTGGGGACACTTGCCTGCTGCATTGTGTAAATTACGGACACTTGCCTGCTGCACTGTGTAATTGGGGACACTTGCCTGCTGCACTGTGTAAATTGGGGACATTTGCCTGCTGCACTGTGTAATTGGGGACACTTGCCTGCCATAATGTGTAAAATGGGGACACTTGCCTGCCGTATTGTGTAAATTGGGGACTCTTGCTTGCCGCAATGTGTAAAATGGGGACTCTTGTCTGCCGCAATATGTAAAATGGGGACTCTTGCCTGCATACTGTGTAAAATGGGGACACATGCCTGCCGCAATGTGTAAAATGGGGACTCTTGCCTGCCGTAATGTGTAAAATGGGGACTCTTGCCTGCCTACTGTGTAAAATGGGGACACGTGCCTGCCGCACTAAGTAAAATGGGGACATGTGCCTGCGTAATGTGTAAAATGGGGACTCTTGCCTGCCGTAGTGTGTAAAATGGGGCCTTCCCCCCCCCCCCTGTGGTGGGCGTGATATCAGATGAGGCCACGCCCATTTTAATGAGACCACACACACTTGTCGGGAGCACGCGCGCCTCAGGCGCGCGCATTTTTTGTTTTTAGATCTATGGTGGGGGGGGAGGGCGCATTTTTAAATCTCGCACTGGGAGCTAAATTGGCTAGAAACAGCCCTGCCCATACCCTCCAACATGACCCGCCCCACTAGGTACAAAATGCTCTGTTTCTGGACTTCCCTCTTAATTTATTATTGCCATCACCTGTGAAGAAACAGCTTTCTTATCATTTAACTAGTTCAACACAGGTGATGGAAATCATAAATTAAGAGGGAAGACCAGAAACAGAGAATTTTGTACCTAGTGGGGCGGGTCACGTTGGAGGGTCTGGTGTCCCCATACATTGCACTATGGCCCTGATTCCGAGTTGTTCGCTCGCAAGCTGCTTTTAGCAGCATTGCACACGCTAAGCCGCCGCCTACTGGGAGTGAATCTTAGCTTAGCAAAATTGCGAACGAAAGATTCTCAAAATTGCGAATAGAAATTTCTTAGCAGTTTCTGAGTAGCTCGACACTTACTCTGCCACTGCGATCAGTTCAGTCAGTTTCGTTCCTGGTTTGACGTCACAAACACACCCAGCGTTCACCCAGACACTCCCCCGTTTCTCCAGCCACTCACGCGTTTTTCCCAGAAACGGCAGCGTTTTTTCACACACTCCCATAAAACGGCCAGTTTCCGCCCAGAAACACCCACTTCCTGTCAATCACACAACGATCACCAGACCGAAGAAAAAACCTTGTGAGTAAAATACCAAACTTCTTAGCAAATTTACTTGGCGCAGTCGCAGTGCGAACATTGCGCATGCGCAGTTTGCGGAAAATCGCTGCGATGCGAAGAAAATTACCGAGCGAACAACTCGGAATGAGGGCCTATATTACAACACTTCATCACTGCACTACATTCCCCTATCCACTGCACTACATCACTATACTACATCCTCTACACCCTGAACTACATCACTACACTACATGCCCCTATCCACTGCACTACATACCCTATATGCTACACTACATCCCCTTATATCACAGGTTCTCAAACTCGGTCCTCAGGACCCCACACAGTGCATGTTTTCAAGGTATCCTCACAGAATCGCAAGTGTAATAATTAGCTCCACCTGTGGACCTTTTAAAATGTGTCTGTGAGTAATTAATACACCTGTGCACCTGCTGGGTTACCTGCAAAACATGCACTGTGTGGGGTCCTGAGGACCGAGTTTGAGAACCCCTGCCTTAAATGTTACACCACATCAGTGCACTACATGCCCCTATATACTGCAATACATTACTACACTACATACCCTATATGGTACACTACATCACTGCACTACACCCCACTATAAGCTACACCAAATTCCCCCATCTGGGAGGCAAAGCGGAGGTTGATACTGCCAACTGGGAGCACAGTGCACTTCTATAGCTTGCACGGTGTACCGCGCGCTAGTCGCAGCACTGCATGGCAAGTAAGAGAGTTTATGACAGTAGCCAACATAGGTACTCGAGATCACCCGCACAGTGTTGGAGCCAGCTGCGGGCAGACAGATGGGTCAGATACATTGCCCTGGAAGCTGTCTTCTGTCTCACTGGAGCAGCACAGCACTGCTGTTTTTTTTTATTAAAAAAACCTTGCTCCTCTAACTCCTTTGCACCCCCTGAAATCCTGCACCCGGGGCGCATGCCCCCTTAGACCCCCAAGTTACGGCCCTGGTTGTATTAACCCTCAGTCAGGCGCACCTCTGGGACTCCAGGGTTCAGGCGCAGTGCGCCTGACAGGCGCCTGTTAGAAAATCGTCATTAGCACCTAATTAACTCAATTCTAACGCTCTTAGGGGGTAATTCCTAGTTGATCGCAGCAGGATTTTTTTTAGCAGTTGGGCAAAACCATGTGCACTGCAGGGGAGGCAGATATAACATGTGCAGATAGAGTAAGATTTGGGTGGGTTATTTTTTATTTCTGTGCAGGGTAAATACTGGCTGCTTTATTTTTACACTGCAAATTAGATTGCAGATTGAACACACCACACCCAAATCTAACTCTCTCTGCATATGTTATATCTGCCTCCCCTGCAGTGCACATGGTTTTGCCCAATTGCTAAAAAAAATCCTGCTGCGATCAACTTGGAATTACCCCCTTAGTGATCAGTGACCTTCATTAGGACGTACATAGAGAGAAATCGTAGGTTTTACGGGCCATTTCAGCAGAAAATCTGAAGCAAAAAAGAGAAAACACGAACATGAGTATAAGTTTGGGCGCAGTGTACCTGAGAGGCCACCCCGGACAAACCTACATATTTCCACAAAATATCCACAACCTTTGTAATTTTCATTCATAAAATGAGCAAAATAAACAATTTATAGAACGTTGAAAATAAAAGAAAAAAATGAACCTTCAAAAGTCGGGGGAGTTTGGACGCAGTGTGCCTGAGAGGCCAGGAGGTTCACTACTGCACTCCACGCAGGCAGCGGGAAAACTGACTAGGGGGGTTTCGAACAGGACCTAGAGATAGGAAAGTACTTGGACTAGAAAGTACAAGTCCCCTTGGGGCGGAGAGGGCGTGCGAGAACAGCTTTGCGGCGCCTGTCAGGCCAGCTGCGCCTGACTGAGGGTTAAAGCAATAAAATCAAGTTAGATCACGTTGTGTAAACAAAAAACAACAACATATACCTTCCAAAGAAATGTCAATCATTTTTTGCCTGTGCCAACAAGCTTTTGTGCATGAAATAGGCTGGCAAAGTGGGCAAATGCACAATATTTTACCATTTTGAATAAGTAACCATGGTTTTGCAAGGGTTAAATTGTCTTGGGCCACAAACTTGACACTTGAAACAGAGCATGGTCACTTACAAAAGACCCACTTGTATTTTTCCTGGCACAACACTGTTTTGGGCATGAAATAGGCTGGCAAAATGGGCACAGGCACCATATTTTAGTATTTCAAATAAATAGCTGTAGTTTTTAATGGTTAAATTGTCTTGGGCCCAGTGTCAGACTGGGGCATAAAGGGCCTACCAGGGGAATGCAGTGGTAGGTAGGGGGTCCATGTTTATGGGTGTGGCCAGTATCCAGAGGGGGTGTGGTCAGCCTCCCGGGGAGGAGTGCCAGCCTCGACCACCAACGGGAAGCTGAACTTGACCACCAGCAGGAGGTCATCGCTCTACAGCCAGGGAGGGAGTGACGGCATTGACCGCCATTGGAAAGGTCAACCGAGACCACCAGCAGTAGTGCGGCCTTGACTGCCAGTGGGAGGCCAGCCTCATTCACTGTAGTGGGAGAGCCGGCGTTGACCATCAGGGCAGGAGGCCAGCCTCAACCATCAGCAGGAGGCAAGTGGTCTACCGCCGGGGCAGGAACATCAGCCTCGACCACCAGAGGGAGGACAGACATGACCGCCAGTGGGAGACCGGCGCTCTACCGCTGGTGAGGGAGGGATGGCCCTGTCTGCCAGTGGGAGGCCAGCCTCGACTGACAGGAGGCCTGTGCTCTACCAGGGTGGGAGCGCTGGCCTTGACCACCAGCCGGAGGTCATTGCTCTACTGCCCGGTCGGGAGCACTGGCCTCAATTGCCAGCAGGAGCACAAGCCTCAATCGTGAGTGGGAGGCCAGCACCGCGGAGGGAGCACTTGCCTCGGCCACCAGAGGTAGACTAGCCTCAACAGCCAGTACAAGTCTGGCACTCTACTGGGCAGGAGCACTGGTCTCAGCCATCAGTGGAAGGGCAGCCTTGACTTTTAGCAGGAGGCCAGCACTTTACCACCAGGGTGGGAGTGCCGGCCTCGACCATCAGCAGAATCCCAGCCTTGACCACCATTTGCCAGTGGTAGTGCCAGCTTCAACCTCTACTGGGAGGCCAGCCTTGATTGATAACAGGAGCCGGCGCTCTACCGCCTGTTAGAGGCATGTGCTCACTCAACCACAACCAGAAGCGCAACCTCGACCGCCAGTGGGAGTCTACCCTCGACCTCCAGCAGACACTGTACTACCACGGCAGGAGACCAGTTTTGACCACCATTGGGAGACCAGCCTCGATCTCTAGCAGGAGGTCGACACTCTACTGCCAGGGTGATAACATAGGCTTTGACCGCCAGCGGGAGACAGCAGACTCGAGCGCCAGTGGAAGGCCAGTGCTCTACTACTAGGGCAGGAACGTCGGCCTCGACCACCAATGGTAAGCCAGCCTCGATTGCCATCAGGAGGCAATCTGGGGCGGGAGCGCTGGTCTCATCCGCCTGCAGGAGTCAATAGGGTGGCATGACCTTAACTGCCAGCAGGAGCACTGGCCTAGACCGCTGAGACAAGACCACCAGCCTTGACCTACAGTAGAAGGCTGATGCCTTACCATCAGGGCAGGAGGCCAGCCTTGACTGCCAGCAGATGGCAGCCTCAACCGGCAGCAGGAGACAAGTGCTATAAAGTGGGGGAGGGCGTCAAGTGCTAGCAGGATGGGAACATTGGCCTCGACTGCAAGCAGAAGGCCGACGCTCTATCACTGCAGGAGGCAGGACTTGACCTCCTGCGAGAATCCCAGCCTCAACCGCCATCTGGAGGCCTGCATCGACGACCAGCGGGAATGCCAGCCTCAACCTCAAGCAAGAGGTCGGCCTTAACTGCAAGCGGGAGGCCAGCGCTATACCACAAGCAGGAGGCCAGCCTTGGCCGCTCGGACGAGACCGTCAGCCTCGACCGATGTGGCGGGACTGCCAGCCCTTGACCACCAGCGAGAGGCCAGCATAGACCTCCAGTGGAAGGCAGACACTGTACTGCAGCGGCAGGAGGCCAGAACAAATGGATGTAAATGTCTTAGCACTCCCGTGCTCGACCACAAGTGGGAATACCGACCTCAACCTCAAGCAGTAGGTCGGCCTCAACCACCAGCGGGAGACCATCCCTCTACCACCGGGCAGGAGACTCGACTGCCAGCAAGAGGCCGGCGCTATACCGCCAGGATGGGAGAGCGGCCTCGACTGCCAGCAGGAGGCTGGCGCTCTACTGGCGAGAGAGCACTGGCCTCAACTACCAGTGGGAGGCCATCACTCTACTGCCGGGGTGGGAGCATTGGCCTCCTCCACCGCCAGCAGGAGACCGGCACTATACCGCCAGGGTGGGAGCGCGGCCATGAGTGCAAGCAGGAACACAGCCTTGACCGCTGGGACGGGAGCGTCAGTCTTGACTGCCGAGGCAGGACTGCCAGACCTTGACTGCCAGTGAGAGGCCAGCATAGACCTCCAGCAGAAGGCAGAAATGGAAGTAGATGGGCAGTATATAATTCTTTTCACCCCCTTCCATACCCATTCTGTTTCTGCTGACGGCGTGGTATAATTGTTTCAGCTCGCTACCCCCAGGGCAGCGAGGGTGCCCAACCCTTTTACGCAGCTAAACCTGATTACTATGGGCGCAATATGTGTGATAACGGGGATCACTTTAGAAAGGAGATTGGGCGTGATATATCATGTGAATACCGACCAATGTCTTAGCACTGCCAATGCTCAACAGTCATTCTGCTGCAACGACCTGCAGCCACCATCTGCCATGCTCTCCTGGCACAGCCAACGTCCACTATCCCTGGCACTACAAAATTGCAGCCTACTCGCAGGCCTCTAACAGACATCAGTGCACCGTGTAGTGGGTGTATGGGAGTTTTAAACTCTTCTTCTGCTTCTAAATACCAGCTTTCTCTATCGTCCTAGTGGATGCTGGGGTTCCTGAAAGGACCATGGGGAATAGCGGCTCCGCAGGAGACAGGGCACAAAAGTAAAGCTTTCCGATCAGGTGGTGTGCACTGGCTCCTCCCCCTATGACCCTCCTCCAAGCCAGTTAGATTTTTGTGCCCGGCCGAGAAGGGTGCAATCTAGGTGGCTCTCCTAAAGAGCTGCTTAGAGAAAGTTTAGCTTAGGTTTTTTATTTTACAGTGAGTCCTGCTGGCAACAGGATCACTGCAACGAGGGACTTAGGGGAGAAGAAGTGAACTCACCTGCGTGCAGGATGGATTGGCTTCTTGGCTACTGGACATCAGCTCCAGAGGGACGATCACAGGTACAGCCTGGATGGTCACCGGAGCCTCGCCGCCGGCCCCCTTGCAGATGCTGAAACATGAAGAGGTCCAGAATCGGCGGCAGAAGACTCCTCAGTCTTCTAAAGGTAGCGCACAGCACTGCAGCTGTGCGCCATTTTCCTCTCAGCACACTTCACACGGCAGTCACTGAGGGTGCAGGGCGCTGGGACGGGAGCGCCCTGGGAGGCAAATGAAAACCTATTTGGCTAAAAAATACCTCACATATAGCCTCCGGGGCTATATGGAGATATTTAACCCCTGCCTGAATACACTAAAGAGCGGGAGACGAGCCCGCCGGAAAAGGGGCGGGGCCTATCTCCTCAGCACACAGCGCCATTTTCCTTACACAGCTCCGCTGGTCAGGACGGCTCCCAGATCTCTCCCCTGCACTGCACTACAGAAACAGGGTAAAACAAGAGAGGGGGGGCAAAATAGTGGCAAAAATTATATTATAAAAGCAGCTATACAGGGAGCACTTATTATAAGGCTATCCCTGTCATATATAGCGCTTTTGGTGTGTGCTGGCAAACTCTCCCTCTGTCTCCCCAAAGGGCTAGTGGGGTCCTGTCTTCGTTAAGAGCATTCCCTGTGTGTCTGCTGTGTGTCGGTACGTGTGTGTCGACATGTATGAGGACGATATTGGTGTGGAGGCGGAGCAATTGCCTGTAATGGTGATGTCACTCTCTAGGGAGTCGACACCGGAATGGATGGCTTATTTAGGAAATTACGTGATAATGTCAACACGCTGCAAGGTCGGTTGACGACATGAGACGGCCGACAAACAATTAGTACCGGTCCAGACGTCTCAAAAACACCGTCAGGGGTTTTTAAAACGCCCGTTTACTTTAGTCGGTCGACACAGACACAGACAGGGACACTGAATCCAGTGTCGACGGTGAATAAACAAACGTATTCCTTATTAGGGCCACACGTTAAAGGCAATGAAGGAGGTGTTACATATTTCTGATACTACAAGTACCACAAAAGAGGGTATTATGTGGGATGTGAAAAAACTACCGTAGTTTTTCCTGAATCAGATAAATTAAATAAAGTGTGTGATGATGCGTGGGTTCCCCCCGATAGAAAATTATGGGCGGTATACCCTTTCCCGCCAGAAGTTAGGGCGCGTTGGGAAACACCCCTTAGGGTGGATAAGGCGCTCACACGCTTATCAAAACAAGTGGCGGTACCGTCTATAGATAGGGCCGTCCTCAAGGACCAGCTGACAGGAGGCTGGAAAATATCATAAAAAGTATATACACACATACTGGTGTTATACTGCGACCAGCGATCGCCTCAGCCTGGATGTGCAGAGCTGGGTGGCTTGGTCGGATTCCCTGACTAAAAATATTGATACCCTTGACAGGGACAGTATTTTATTGACTATAGAGCATTTAAAGGATGCATTTCTATATATGCGAGATGCACAGAGGGATATTTGCACTCTGGCATCAAGAGTAAATGCGATGTCCATATCTGCCAGAAGATGTTATGGACACGACAGTGGTCAGGTGATGCAGATTCCAAACGGCACAAAGGTGTATTGCCGTATAAAGGAAGAGGAGTTATTTGGGGTCGGTCCATCGGACCTGGTGGCCACGGCAACTGCTGGAAAATCCGCCGTTTTTACCCTAAGTCACATCTCTGCAGAAAAAGACACCGTCTTTTCAGCCTCAGTCCTTTCGTCCCTATAAGATCATATCTGCCCAGGGATAGAGGAAAGGGAAGAAGACTGCAGCAGGCAGCCCATTCCCAGGAACAGAAGCGTTCCACCGCTTCTGACAAGTTCTCAGCATGGCGCTGAGACCGTACAGGACCCCTGGATCCTACAAGTAGTATCCCAGGGGTACAGATTGGAATGTCGAGACGTTTCCCCTTCGCAGGCTCCTGAAGTCTGCTTTACCAAGGTCTCCCTCCGACAAGGAGGCAGTATGGGAAAAAATTCACAAGCTGTATTCCAGCAGGTGATAATTAAATTACCCCTCCTACTACAAGAAAAGGGGTATTATTCCACACTATATTGTGGTACTGAAGCCAGAAGGCTAGGTGAGACTTATTCTAAAAAAAATTTTTTTAACACTTACAAAGGTTCAAATCAAGATGGAGTCACTCAGAGCAGTGATAACGAACCAGGAAGAAGGGGACTATATAGTGTCCCGGGACATCAGGGATGCTTACCTCTATGTCCCAAATTTGCCCTTCTCACTAAGGGTACCTCAGGTTCGTGGTGCAGAACTGTCACTATCAGTTTCAGACGCTGCCGTTTGGATTGTCCACGGCACCCGGGTCTTTACCAAGGTAATGGCCGAAATAATGATTCTTCTTCGAAGAAAAGGCGTCTTAATTATCCCTTACTTGGACGATCTCCTGATAAGGGCATAGTCCAGGGAACAGTTGGAGGTCGGAGTAGCACTATCTCGGATACTGCTACAACAGCACGGGTGGATTCTAAATATTCCAAAATCGCAGCTGATCCTGACGACACGTCTGCTGTGCCTAGGGATGATTCTGGACACAGTCCAGAAAAAGGTGTTTCTCCCGGAAGAGAAAGCCAGGGAGTTATCCGAGCTAGTCAGGAACCTCCTAAAAACAGTGCATCGTTGCACAAGGATCCTGGTAAAAATGGTGGCTTCCTACGAAGCAATTCCATTCGGCAGATTTCACGCAAGAATTTTTCAGTGGGATCTGCTGGACAAATGGTCCGGATCGCATCTTCAGATGCATCAGCGGATAACCCTATATCCAAGGACAAGGGTGTCTCTCCTGTGGTGGTTATAGAGTGCTCATCTTCTAGAGGGCCGCAGATTCGGCATTCAGGATTGGATGCTGGTGACCACGGAGCCCAGCCCGAGAGGCTGGGGAGCAGTCACACAAGGAAAAAATTTCCAGGGAGTGTGATCAAGTCTGGAGACTTTTCTCCACATAAATATACTGGAGCTAAGGGTAAATTTATAATGCTCTAAGCTTTGCAAGACCTCTGCTTCAAGGTCAGCCGGTATTGATCCAGTGGGAAAAACATCACGGCAGTCGCCCACGTAAACAGACAGGGCGACACAAGAAGCAGGAGGGCAATGGCAAAAACTGCAAGGACTTTTCGCTGGGTGGAAAATCATGTGATAGCACTGTCAGCAGTGTTTCATCCCGGGAATGGAAACTGGGAAGCAGACTTCCTCAGCAGGCACGACCTCCACCCGGGAGAGTGGAAACTTCATCGGGAAGTTTTTTCCACATGATTGTAAACCGTTGGGAAATACCAAAGGTGGACATGATGGCGTCCCGTCTGAACAAAAAACGGGACAGGTATTGCGCCAGGTCAAGAGACCCTCAGGCAATAGCTGTGGACGTTCTGGTAACACCGTGGGTGTACCAGTCGGTGTATGTGTTCCCTCCTCTGCTTCTCATACCTAAGGTGCTGAGAATTATAAGACGTAGAGGAGTAAGAACTATACTCATGGCTCCGGATTGGCCAAGAAGGACTTGGTACCCGGAACTTCAAGAGATGCTTACAGAGGTCTTATGGCCTCTGCCGCTAAGAAGGGACTTGCTTCAGCAAGTACCATGTCTGTTCCAAGACTTACCGCAGCTGCGTTTGTCGGCATGGCGGTGGAAAGCCGGATCCTAAGGGAAAAAGGCATTCCGGAAGAGGTCATTCCTACCCTGGTCAAAGCCAGAAAGGAGGTGACCGCACAACATTATCACCACATGTGGCGAAAATATGTTGCGTGGTGTGAGGCCAGGAAGGCCCCACAAAGAAATTTCAACTCGGTCGTTTCCTGCATTTCCTGCAAACAGGAGTGTCTATGGGCCTCAAATTGGGGTCCATTAAGGTTCAAATTTCGGCCCTGTCGATTTTCTTCCAGAAAGAATTGGCTTCAGTTCCTGAAGTCCAGAAGTTTGTCAAGGGAGTATTGCATATACAACCCCCTTTTGTGCCTCCAGTGGCACTGTGGGATCTCAACGTAGTTCTGGGATTCCTCAAATCACATTGGTTTAAAACCAGTCAAATCTGTGGATTTGAAGCATCTCACATGAAAAGTGACCATGCTCTTGGCCCTGGCCTGGACCAGGCGAGTGTCAAATTGGTGTTTTTTTTTCTCAAAAAAGCCCATATCTGTTTGTCCATTCGGACAGGGCAGAGCTGCGGACTCGTCCCCAGTTCTCTCCCTAAGGTGGTGTCAGTGTTTCACCTGAACCAGCTTATTGTGGTGCCTTGCACCTACTAGGGACTTGGAGGACTCCAAGTTGCTAGATGTTGTCAGGGCCCTGAAAATATGTTCCAGGACGGCTGGAGTCAGGAAAACTGACTTGCTGTTATCCTGTATGCACCCAACAAACTGGGTGCTCTTGCTTCTAAGCAGACTATTGCTAGTTGGATGTGTAATACAATTCAGCTTGCACATTCTGTGGCAGGCCTGCCACAGCCAAAATATGTAAATGCCCATTCCACAAGGAAGGTGGGCTCATCTTGGGCGGCTGCCCGAGGGGTCTCGGCTTTACAACTTTGCCGAGCAGCTACTTGGTCAGGGGCAAACACGTTTGCTAAATTCTACAAATTTGATACCCTGGCTAAGGAGGACCTGGAGTTCTCTCATTCGGTGCTGCAGAGTCATCCGCACTCTCCCGCCCGTTTGGGAGCTTTGGTATAATCCCCATGGTCCTTTCAGGAACCCCAGCATCCACTAGGACGATAGAGAAAATAAGAATTTACTTACCGATAATTCTATTTCTCGGAGTCCGTAGTGGATGCTGGGCGCCCATCCCAAGTGCGGATTATCTGCAATACTTGTACATAGTTACAAAAATCGGGTTATTATTGTTGTGAGCCATCTTTTCAGAGGCTCCGCTGTTATCATACTGTTAACTGGGTTTAGATCACAAGTTGTACGGTGTGATTGGTGTGGCTGGTATGAGTCTTACCCGGGATTCAAAATTCCTCCCTTATTGTGTACGCTCGTCCGGGCACAGTACCTAACTGGCTTGGAGGAGGGTCATAGGGGGAGGAGCCAGTGCACACCACCTGATCGGAAAGCTTTACTTTTGTGCCCTGTCTCCTGCGGAGCCGCTATTCCCCATGGTCCTTTCAGGAACCCCAGCATCCACTACGGACTCCGAGAAATAGAATTATCGGTAAGTAAATTCTTATTTTCTCTGGGTGAGCTGGAAAACCCGGACTTCTGTTTTTCCACTTTGAGCTGTGAAATCCAGAAAGCCCGGAGTTCCAAATTACTTCTGTATGCAGAATGTGCAGGTCTTGTTTTCTTCTCCCTTGGAGGGAGGTGGTGGTCCCACCAGAATGTGAACAAATCCACCCTTCTCACCACACCTTGGGGGTAATTCCAAGTTGATCGCAGCAGTAATTTTGTTAGCAGTTGGGCAAAACCATGTGCACTGCAGGGGAGGCAGATATACATGTGCAGAGAGAGTTAGATTTGGGTGTGGTGTGTTCAATCTGCAATCTAATTTGCAGTGTAAAAATAAAGCAGCCAGTATTTACCCTGCACAGAAACAAAATAACCCACCCAAATCTTACTCTCTCTACACATGTTATATCTACCTCCCCTGCAGTGCACATGGTTTTGCCCAACTGCTAACAAAATTCCTGCTGTGATCAACTTGGAATTACCCTCCTTGTTTTAACACAGAATGTGGTTCTCCTCTCCTGTATAGTCTGCATTACACCTGTATTGACCACTCATTTAATGAAGGAGTGCCAGAGAATAATCATGTATATTATCAGCCACAGCAGAGAATATATTTGGAATATAATCTCCTTGTAAAGAAATAAACTAAATGTGAATTTTGCTAAAATAGTAGCAAAATTCACATTTAGTTTATTTCTTTACAAGGAGATTTTAACTTACGTAGGGCCTAATTCAGACCTGATCGTAGCCGTGCAACATTTGCATGGCTACGATCACTTACTCAGACATGTGGAGGAATGCCCAGCACAGGGTTAGTCTGCCCCGCATGTCTGGCCCTACATCCCCCCCCCCCCACCACCACCACCACCACCAGTACAAAAGCATCGCACAGCGGCAATGGTTTTGTACTTGATGAGTAGCTCCTTACCTGTGCAGCTCCTGCGTGCTGGCAGGGAGCTACCAGTCGCTGTCCGGATCGCAGTGGCCAGCCCCCCGCACGGTCCGGGCATGCCTGCGCCCCTGAAGTGGTGGCCAGACGCCACTGGCCCGCCCCCTCCCACCCAGCGACCGCCTCTGCCTGTCAATCAGACAGAGGCGATCTCTGGGCTGAGATGGCCATCAGCTGTCTGGCATGCGCCGGCGCAGTTCAGACCTGATCGGCTGCTGTGCGATAAACGCACAGCAGCGATCAGGTCTGAATAAGGGGGTAATTCCAAGTTGATCGCAGCAGGAAATTTTTTAGCAGTTGGGCAAAACCATGTGCACTGTAGGGGGGGGGGGGCAGATATAACATTTGCAGAGAGAGTTACATTTGGATGGATTATTTTGTTTCTGTGCAGGGTAAATACTGGCTGCTTTATTTTTACACTGCAAATTAGATTGCAGATTGAACTCACCACACCCAAATCTAACTCTTTCTGCACATGTTATATCTGCCTCCCCTGCAGTGCACATGGTTTTGCCCAACTGCTAAAAAATATCCTGCTGCGATCAACTTGGAATTACCCCCTTAGGCCCTTAATGACATAAGTGGATAAGGGTTGGCTGAGTGCGCAGGCCAGCAGCTTTCTACATCTAAGAAACCACTGATATTAAAAAAGTGGAAAGTGGTGTATCCCAAGGCAGACGTGCTGCACCAGAGCTCCTGTGATTAGTCCCACTAACCTGCTTTTTAAGAGACCACACTGGGTCCTGAACGCACTTAAGCACTATATTTGCCCCTGTGAGTGCCCCGCTGTGTGATTCTGAGCGGCGACGACCTCCTGCAAGCGGCCGCGGCATTGAGGCCTACGCCGCCCACTGAAGCCGGGGCCTTGAGTTTCGGGACGGCCCGGCGGGAAGCTCCGGACCGGAGCGCGGCCGTAGCGGGACCCGGACGGCGCCCTGCGGACACACCTGGAGCCCCCCTGATAACCTGGAGACCTCCCTGGGACGCTCAGGTACTTTTTCATTAAGGGGAAATACCCCTAAGACCCGCAGGCTCCTCACACAACTCCACGTAACCCAGCCTCACACAGTAGCGGCGGCCATCTTGGATGCCAAGTCTCAGCACACAGACTACACAGAGACAAGAGCTGTTGCCCTCATACACTGGCCTAAGCTTATTGTGGCTCTGCCCTGGCTGTGCCCTGCCTGAGCCACCTCTATCATTATCTGTAGTATCTCCAGTGGGCTCTCGCCGTCTTCTGTGGACGACCGCGGCTGGCTAGCTCCGGCTGTCTGCCGGGAGACACACGGCTCCACTGCGGACCTCACCTCGGGGCTGGATACGGGTCCCGGCCTTGCCGCCACCTGGCCCCCCCGGGGGTCATCGTTGCTGGGACACACACTGTTCCTCCCATCGCGGCCTACTCCCAGTACCGGCACCGGAGGCCCGCCTACATTGGTGTTCCTGCTAACGAGCCCTGCACCCTGCACGGTGCCGACACAGCTTACGCTCTGGTGTGACCGGCTCAGCATCACCCGACCTGCGACCCCCCGACTGGGTGCTGAGACCCGCTCCCCCCCCCCTCCTCCCTGCTCCGCAGCCCCGGGACTGTGGGGTACAAACAGGGGACCTGAGCTGTGGTCACCTTGGCCCCCACACATGCTGGCTCATCATCTCTCTTCCCTGCATTTGCATTATATCTCTATACCGCTGCCCTCTGTGATGCCGCCGCCCAGGGGTATGCTCTGCTGAATGCCTACGGGGACGACCCTGGGGATCTTCCTATGTTTATTCTTTACGCTCAATTCGTGATGGATCACTAACTACTTACGTTATGGCTCAGCTCTAACCTATGACCCTCTTTATCTTCGGGACTGTCACACACCATGCCTAAATCTAAATCCAAATCTAAGAAAGCCTCAGCTTCTGCGGAAATTTCATCCTTCATTTCTAAAATGAAATCTAGTGCAGCCAAATTACCAGCCGCCCCCCCCCCCCCCCCTGATTTGGTTTCGGAATCTGAGGAAGACTCATCTGCTCCGGTCCCCTCCATGAAAGATTGCTTCTCCTCAATTTTAACGGAAATGAAATCGCTGAAACAGGCCTTCCACTCGGAGATCCACAAAGCCATCTCCGGTCTCAAGGCGGAGATATCTGATCTTGGGGCCCGCACTAATGATGTTGAACAGAAAATCGATGAAGTCATCACTTTCCAACAGGAGCTAGAGCATTCGGTCCACGTCATGCAGGAGGATATCTACCTTCTCCAAGACCAACAAGAGGACGCTGATAATCGCGCACGACGTAATAACTTACGCATTAAACATATCCCAGAGTCGGTGGAATCAGCACAACTGGAGGATTTCCTCCTCCGGTTCTTTCAGCACCTCCTGCCGGACATTCCGAATGAACAGTTCCTCCTGGATAGGGCCCACCGCTCTCTCCGTCAGAAGCCCACAACTTCGTCCCCCCCGCGAGACGTAGTTTTACGTTGCCATTATTTCAAAACTAAAGAAAGAATTCTAGTGGCTGCCCGGAACAAGGACGTGTGCCTGTTCGAATCACACAAGCTCATGGTGTTTCAGGACTTATCCCCTACTACTCTCAAGAGGCGCTTCGACCTGAGGGAATACACCCAAATCCTCAGGGATAACCAAATCCGTTACAGATGGGGTTTTCCCTTCGCCCTAATTGTACAGCTGGATGGGAAGCGTCTGCTAGCACGATCCAAGGAGGAGGCCCACAGGCTTCTATTGAGACTGAACTTGCCCCCGCCGGAGTCCAATAAATCTTCCTCCCCACAGGATGCTCCAGATCTCCGACACTCACCGAACTCTCCCCGCCCACAACGAGCACCTCGACGTCTTTGGTCGACAGTCCCGGAGAAAACCTCTACAAATCATGACCCTCCGTGAAAGTTCCTCCACAGATGCTTTAATGGGTTACTATATGTTAATTGTTACTGTTATGCAATCTGGTTTAGAGGCTTAAAAGTTCCTCTTCGAGTTGAGCTGATATAATTGAGCATATGCTCTGTCTGTTTCTTAGTTTCTAATTGTGATTCACTACGGTTGGTCGCTGCTGCGACCCCCTCGGTCGCTCCCCCCCCCTGTGATTGAGTTGGTGGGCCCCTTGGTGGTCGGAGCCGCGCCCTCCACCGAGCCACTATAGTCAGGTTTGAGCATAGGGGAATTCTTATTTCCCCTAAATTCCCCATACGGGTGCTCAAACATACGGACCCGTACGCAGCGTACAATGGGTCGCTGGCTCGGTCAAAACTACATGTTCGTTTTACAATGTTCTAGATGTTTCTTTTTGTCTCTTTTGTCTTTTTTTCTTCTTTCTCCACTTCCTACTCTTCCTCTCCCCCTCCTTCCCCTTGTTTCCCAGGGAGATCCCCCATGGGTCGTTAGGTCCACTCATGCTATGCTCATAATGGTAACATTATGTCTGTCAATGTAATATCCTATAATGTAAAGGGCCTCAATAGTCCTCAAAAGAGGACCAAGTTATTTCTCTTTCTGAAACAGGTGAGGGGAGATCTGGTATTCCTCCAGGAGACGCATTTTAGAGGCACTTCCCACCCTGAACTGCGCTCTAGACGCCACCCTGTTGTTATTCACGCCTGCGATCGCACCCAAAAGAAAAGAGGGGTCGCCATAATGATACCCGCTCATTTACATTTGGAATCTGACCGAACCATTAAAGACAAACGCGGTAGGTTTCTTATCATAGTAGGCAAACTTAATAATGTTCCCATCACTATGGTCAATATCTACGCTCCCAATGCTAATCAGGCCTCGTTCTTCGCTTCCTTAGATTCTAAAATCGCCCAATGTAGGAAAGGTGACATTTTAATTGCTGGTGACTTTAACACCATATTGCACCATAACCTTGATCGCTCCCACCCTCTCCCATTGTCCCAGTCCCACATAAGCGCCCGCAACTCTAGAGCCTTACAGTCGCTACTTAAAAACCACCTACTATTTGACTCCTGGAGGGTTGTTGACCCCTTAGTCAAAGACTATACGTTTTTTTCCCCAATCCACAATCTGTATACTAGAATTGATATGATTATGGTTGGAAGAGATCTGACCTCTAGAATCCAGAACTGCTGTATTTATCCAATTACGTGGTCCGACCACGCCCCGATATCTCTGACTCTGACTGGGCTGGCTCGCACCCCCTCCCCCCCTTCTTGGTCCCTTAACGACGCCCTTCTCCAACAGCATGAAGTGTTACAGCAAACTACTCAGGCATTGAATGATTATTTCAATGAGAACCAAACTCCTGGTATATCTGATATGACCCTGTGGGAGGCTCATAAAGCGGTCCTCCGGGGCCACTTCATCCAGACCGCGGCCAGGCTCAATAAACAGCGTTCCCAAAAGATTCTAGAGTTAACCAATCAGCTCCATCAAATGGAGGAAGCTCATAAGTCCTCCCTAAACCCTACTGATTTAGAAAAGGTACTTAAAACCAGGGGCGAACTAAATATGCTGTTATCGCACAAGACTGAACAGTGCCTTAGACGTCTTAACCAGATATATTATAGCTCGACAGTAGCCCAGTTAGGCTCAGAGATCACTACCGAGGAAATAGAGAACGCACTTAAAACTCAGAAACCAGGTAAGGCCCCCGGACCTGATGGGATGTCAATTATGTACTACAAAAAATTCAAAGGGACCTTATTACCCCACCTATGTAGGCTCTTTAATGGTTTCCTAAAGGGTAACCCTCTATCACCCCGTGCATTGGAGGCACGAATAGTTTTAATCCATAAGCCCGGGAAAGACCCCAACTCCTGTGCCAGCTACCGCCCCATTTCCTTATTAAATAACGATATTAAAATATTTGCCAAAATCCTAGCCCTAAGATTAAACCTAGTTCTCCCGCGCTTAATACACGTTGACCAGGTGGGCTTCATCCCAGGCCGACAAGCTAGAGACAATACACGCAGAACTATTAATCTGGTCCATCTTATTAACAAAACTAGACTGCCCTCCATCCTTCTCTCACTTGACGCAGAGAAGGCTTTTGATAATATACTATGGCCCTTCATGTTCGCCACCCTACGCAGGTTCGGTCTGGGGGGAAGCCTACTTCAGGGTATTCAGGCACTCTACTCCAACCCCTCTGCTAGAGTTCGGGTTAACGGCAAAGACTCTCACCTCTTTCACATCAGCAACGGTACACGCCAGGGGTGCCCCCTGTCACCACTAATTTTTGCTATGACTATCGAACCTCTGGCGTGTATGGTTAGGGCCAACCCCGACATCAAAGGAATCTCTGTTGGTGAAGAGGAATTCAAACTGTCATTATTCGCGGATGACGTTCTCTTAACTCTCTCCTCGCCCAATATATCTATCCCTAATCTATTTAAAACTTTATCATTATACTCTTACTACTCGGGATATCGTATTAATTACTCTAAATCAGAAGCCCTCCCTCTGCATCTTAACGAGAATGCCAGATCTCTCCTCGCTGCTAATTTTAACTTTTCTTGGCGCTCCAAGAAAATCAGGTATCTAGGCGTGTATATCACAAACTCCTACGACTCTTTATACTCCGAAAACTTTCCTGCCCTTTTTAAGTGTATAGAGTCTGACCTTCGAGCTTGGGACAAACAGATTATAGCCTGGTTCGGGCGGATAGTATCAGTAAAGATGAACATCCTTCCCAGGGTTTTGTATCTGATTCAAACAATTCCCGTAAGCATCCCCGCTGTGGCCTTATGTCGAATGCAGAAACTCTTTGTAAAATTTATATGGTTTGGTAAGCCTCCTAGAATCAGGACCTCCACTCTGGTACGTGACCCATTAGCGGGAGGCAGAGGATTGCCGGATATCCGCAAATACTACCATGCAACTCACCTGAGTCAGGCTCTTGCATGGTTCTCCCCAGCCCCCCATCTGCCCTGGATTCGAATCGAACTCTTAGCGGCCGGAGTCTCCACTCTGGTTTCCCTCCTTACGCCGACTAAACCACTGCGGACAATGCATACATGTGTCCCTTCGACAAAACTCACCTGCTCCTTGTGGTTTTTCTGCATTCGGCATTATGGCCTATCCACTTTTCCATCACCCATCACGTCCATTTGGGATAATCGGGATTTCCCCCCTGGTTCCACCCTGCGATCCCACTCGTGGCTCCATTTAAACCCACGCCCGGGTCTGGTATATGATTTTATAGAAGGGTCCTCATGGCGTTCCCTACAATCTTTATGTGACAGATATGATATTTCCCAACCTGTATTGTATGAATATTTACAGCTCCGCTCCTTTTTAAGCTCCCTCCCTAAACCCCAGGTTATTCGCCAGCTCACCCCCTGGAACGTCTTTGTATTTACTCTCCTATGCGGCAGGGCATTATCTCTATACTCTACGGTTTATTACGTTCTCTGAAGACAGCAAATATACTTCCCCATGAACGTAAGTGGGAGCAGGATCTAGGCCCCCCCCCCCGATGACGATTCTTGGGAAATCATTAGACAAAAAGTAGCCCAGTCCTCAATTTCCTCTTTAGTGAAGGAAAATTCATATAAAGTCTACACTAGATGGTACCGGGTCCCTGCCACATTACATAGGATCTTTCCCGGGTCCTCCCCACTGTGTTGGCGTGGGTGTGGCCAAACCGGAGATTTTAAACACATCTGGTGGTCATGCCCAAAAATGCGCACGTTTTGGTCTCAGGTGGAAGTTCTTATTGGTTCTATTTTCTGCTCACGGATAACCCTGGGCCCATGGTCAGCCCTGCTGGGCCTTCCCTTGCCCAACCTAGATAGCCATGCGAATAGCCTAGTACTCCAAATCTTACATGCAGCACGGTGTGTAATAGCTAAAAATTGGAAAAAAACCAACACCCCCCCTAGGAGCATGCTAATAGCTAAAATATGGCATATCTCCGCGATGGAGAAAATTACAGCATCTTTACATGACAGATCGGACAAATATAGGAGGATACGGGGACCATGGCTCATCTTTACTACGCCCTCCACTCCTGGGGTGGGATCTGTATGATGTATAATGCGGTACGAGGCACTACCCTACGCCAATCAGGTCCCAATAAATAAAAGAGGTGTTAGGCCGCTCTGGGCTGCACAGTTGACATGGCTTATAGCTAGGAGGTAAGGCCTTCCCTGGCACGTCTATACCTTACTAGCCTCTCTGACGATTCATCTTTCTCCCATTCCCCCCCCCCCGCCCCCTTCCCTTTCTTTTCCCCACTCTTTTTCTCCCCTCTTCAGACTCTTTCTTCTTCTTCTTACTATCTTTCTCCATTATTCTTTTGTTTAAATACAGAAAAATTGTTGTCGATTTATATATTTGCTATTGATTACGTATTCCCTTGCTCCTGTTATATTTGGTTACTCCCCATGGGATAACATGTATGTGATTCAGCATTTATTTGGAGCTGTCATCTCCTGTTTGTTTTGTATCAGCATACTCGACTTCTCTCTAATAAAAATATTAAATAAAAAAAAAAAAAGTGGAAAGTGGAAACAGACCAATTACTCCCACTGGCATGTCTAAAAGCGCTTGTCCCACTCATAAAGCATCCCAATATACCTGTCCCATACCTTGTACCCCAATTTCCATCATGCTGTACTTTTCACCCCAAAATTATCGTTATTGGCTAGTTAAAAATAAGTGAAAACTTCTAAGTGCCTCATTAGTATTTTTTTTTTGAGGGGGGGGGGGGGGGGGGGTGAAATCTGGTCCCAGGGGTTCAGAACCACATCCTGACATTTTTAACTTAAAATAGGGATTTTCCCCAAGTTTATCACCTGGTGAATTGAAATTTGCGGTAAAATAAACACAAAAACGTTTTTGCGGACATTACAATAGGCACTTTTGCTTATTTACCATGATTTGCAGTAATACACGATTTTGCTAATTGAATACCCCACTATGGGGGTCATTCCGAGTTGATCGCTCGCTGACGTTTTTAGCAGAATTGCGATCAGGCAAAAAATCGGCAATTCTGCACATGCGTATGGGCCGCAGTATTTGTACACAAAACTATGCAATTTTACACAGGGCTGAGCGACGCTTTTCAGTCGCTCTGCTGATCGTGAGTGACAGGATGTGTTTGTTTCTGGGCGGAAACTGACCGTTTTCCGGGAGTGTGTGAAAAAACGCAGGCGTGTCAGGCTAAAACGTAGGAGTGGCTGGGGAAACGGGGGCAGTGGCTGGCCGAACGCAGGGCGTGTTTGTGACGTCAAACCAGGAACCAAACAGTCTGCAGTGATCGCAATCTAGGAGTAGGTCTGGAGCTACTCAGAAACTGCAAGGAAATATTTAATAGCAGAACTGCTAACCTTTCGTAAGCAATTCTACTAAGCTAAGATACACTCCCAGAGGGCGGCGGCCTAGCGTGTGCAATGCTGCTAAAAACAGCTAGCGAGCGATCAACTCGGAATGAGGGCCTATATGTGATAGAATACGTTTATCATTAATAAAGATTTGGCTGACCATAATCAGCATTTACTCAAGTCCATAGTTTTGTTTAAATGTTCGGATGTATGTTAGAGGTTAGAAGGCAGATTACCAGACTGCGCTCTATTGTACAACAGCAATGCATAGAAAGTCTGCTACAGCAAGTCTGTATAGTCAGGAACACGAGTAGTCAAAATTATATTTTGAGTAGGGCACTGAAGGGAGGATTAGTGTAGTTTAGTGCTTCGCAAACGTAGTCCACAAAGTACCCCAACAGTCCAGGTTATAACAATGGGGGTCATTCAGATATGATCGCTGCTGTGCGTTTTCGCCCAACGGGCGATCAGATCCGAACTGCGCATATGTATGCACCGCAATGCGCAGGCGTGACGGACGGCTGCAATGGAGATCGCCGGTCAGCGACGAGATTGTGCAATGGATCCATTCACACGGGCGTTCACAAGGAGATTGACAGGAAGAGTGTGTTTGTGGGTGGCAAGTGACCGTTTTCAGGGAGTGTCCATGAAAATGCAGGTGGGCTCAAGTGTTTTCAGGGAGGGTGTCTGACATCAAATCCGGTCCCGAACAGCCTGATGTGATCGCAGCGGCTGAGTGAGTCCTGGGCTGCGAAGAGATTGCACAACATCAGTTTGTGCAGCTCTTCTACACATGCGATCGCACACTTGCACAGCGAAAATACACTCGACTATCTGATCGCAGGACAGCAAAAATAGCTGCCTAGCGATCAGATCTGAATGACCCCCTATATCCATGAGCACAGATGCTTAAATCAAAATGTATGAGGTACTAATTAACCTGTACTTAATCATGGCTATCCTTAAAATCTGGACTGTTGGCGTGATTTGAGGACCACATTTGGGAACTACTGGTGTAGTGGGTTGTTCTGCATTATTAAAACAAGTTTAAATCACCTATTTAAAATACAACCAACATTTTTAAAGATTGAAACAATCTCATCGTAATAATTGTTTAAATGATCCCTTACATCATATGCGCACAAAAATAGGACAGAATCAGAAACTCAATTTGGGATATTTTGTTACAATATATTTACATTCCGTGGCATTCATACTTGGCATCTGTGCTAAGGGTCAGCAGTAACACATTAAATACTGTATGACCGTAACTCTTCACCTACAGTGAATACCATCCCTGGCCACATCTTATTGCCATTTTCGTTGGAGAAATACAAAGGATTACAAACTAGAGGACTGAGGAATTCTTTTAATTTTTAATTGCATTCTCATACAGGGATACATACGGTCATTAGGTTGACACAACTTAGGTCGACAGTCATTAGGTGGACATGCATTAGGTCAACAGGTTCACTAGGTCGACGTGGTCATTAGGTCGACAGGTCAAATGGTCGACATGAGTTTTTCAAAAATTTTCCATTATTTGGACTTTTTCATACTTTACGATCCATGTGGACTACAATTTGGAACGGTAACCTGTGCCGAGCGCAGCTGTAGCAGAGCGAGGGGACATGGTGCACTAATTGGGGTTCCCCGTCACTTTACGAAGAAAACAACATAAAAAACTCATATCGACCTTTTGACCTGTCGACCTAGTACATGTCGACCAATAGTGGTCAATCTAATGACTCTCGACCTAAGTTGTGTCGATCCAACGACCCATACCCCTCATACAGCAGAGTATTTTTGAAAAGTAGAGTATTTTTAAAATATGGGGTAGATGTATTAAGCCTAGAGGAGTGACATTTACAGTGCATCCGGAAAGTATTCACAGCGCTTCACTTTTTCCACATTTTGTTATGTTACAGCCTTATTCCAAACTGGAATCAATAAAAAAAATTCCCTCAAAATTCTACACACAATACCCCATAATGACAATGTGAAAAAAAGTGTTTTTGAGATTTTTGCAAATTTATAAAAAATAAAAAACTAAGAAATCACATGTACATAAGTATTCACAGCTTTTGCTCAATACTTTGTTGATGCACTTTTGGCAGCAATTACAGCCTCAAGTCTTTTTGAATATGATGCCACAAGCTTGGCACACCTATCTTTGGGCAGTTTCGCCCATTCCTCTTTGCAGCACCTCTCAAGCGCCATCAGGTTGGATGGGAAGCGTCGGTGCACAGCCATTTTCAGATCTCTCCAGATATGTTTAATCTGATTCAAGTTTGGGCTCTGGTTGGGCCACGCAAGAACATTCACAGAGTTGTCCTGAAGCCACTCCTTTGATATTTTGGCTGTGTGCTAAGGGTCGTTGTCCTGCTGAAAGATGAACTGTCGCCTAGTCTGAGGTCAAGAGCGCTCTGGAACAGGTTTTCATCCAGGATGTCTCTGTACATTGCTGCATTCATCTTTCCTTCTATCCTGATTAGTCTCCCAGTTGCTGCCACTGAAACACAGCCCCACAGCATGATGCTGCCACCACCATGCTTCACTGTAGGGAAGGCATTGGCCCGGTGATGAATGGTTTCCTCCAAACATGATGCCTAGCATTCACGCCAAGAGTTCAATCTTTGTCTCATCAGACCAGAGAATTTTGTTTCTCATGGTCTGAGAGTCCTTCAGGTGCATTTTGGCAAGCTCCAGGCGGGCTGCCACATGCTTTTTTTTTTTACTAAGGAGTGGCTTCTGTTTGGCCACTCTACCATACAGGCTGGATTGGTGGATTGCTGCAGAGATGGTTGTCCTTCTGGAAGGTTCTCCTCTCTCCACAAAGGAATGCTGTAGCTCTGACAGAGTGACTATCGGGTTCTTGGTCACCTCCATGACTATGGCCTTCTCCCCGATCACTCAGTTTAGACGGCCGGCCAGCTCTAGGAAGAGGCCTGGTGGTTTCGAACTTCTTCCATTTACGGATGATGGAGGCCAGTGTGCTCATTGGGACCTATTTTTCTGTACCCTTCCCCAGATTTGTGCCTCAAGACAATCCTGTCTCGGAGGTTTACAGACAATTCCTTTGACTTCATGCTTGGTTTGTGCTCAGACATGCACTGTCAAGTGTGGGACCCTATATAGACAGTTGTGCGCCTTTACAAATCATGTCACATCAAGTTCAATTTTGAGGTTCATGGCAAAGGCTGTAAATACTTACAGTATGTACATGTGATTTATTTTTAATTTTTAATAAATTTGCAGAATTTTGAGGGAAAAAATTAATTTATTCCAGTTTGGAATAAGGCTGTAACATAACAAAATATGGAAACAGTGAAGCGCTGTGAATACTTTCCGGATGCACTGTAGGAGCTGACTGGCTGGTGCGTTATCACCTTCGATTTTATCATTTCTCCAGGCTTAATACATCTGCCACATAGGAACTGGCCAGTTCTCAACGTGTATCATTTGTTTACATATGTATGTTTATTGTTTATATGTGTAATTCTAATTACCATATTAACCCAACCTCATTAATCTGTCATATACACTGTATATTTCCATGTGACCGTCCATCCCCTAAAATGGCACATTCATTTTACTGTCACTACAACAGCTACTAAACTATTGGAATTATCTTGCTGCACCCTAGTTTTTTTCCCTCCTGATATTATACTGTACGTATGGGAGGTAGTCATGAACAAAAGTGAAAGGAAGCAGTCATTTTCACATACTATTACACCTACACAATACACATGGCGATAGCTTGTCGCATCAAGAATACCAGTGACTAGTACATCAAAAACCTGAGCTAACATGTTGTAGTTCCCTAAGGGCTCAGTTGACCAATATGGTGATCAGTTTCTGGTCCAGCAGCAGGAGTAAATGGGGAATGGGAAAGGGGAACCCGCTACGACAGACCTGACTGCAGTAGGTGCTTGCGGAAGGGGCACCACACATAGCGCTGCAGGGTAGGGGGCGCTGTTGGTGGTATTTGTTAATTATCTGTTTAAGTTACTTTTAATTGCAGCTTCCTCCCTTTTTGAAGCACAGCATTTCCTGACCGCCCTTGTCTCCTACCCTGACCCCTTCTGTCGCTAATACCTATATAACATTCATGTATTCAACTTGCAATTTCTTTGTCATTCAGCCACACTGTCCTTTATTACATTTCAAGATGCTGACATACCTGGGATTCAAACTCATTGACTGAGGCATTCCAGCCAGTCAATCTATTCAGTGATCTATTTGCCCTTGCATACAAAGGTAGATAATTCTAAGCTAGAGAATTCTATTTGAAGCGTACCTTGTACTTTGTGAAGGGGTGATCACCATTGCGACTGAGCAGATCTATGTAGTGTGTGGCTGCAAGAAATTGCATGTGTGACTGCACACTACATAGATCTGCTCAATTGCAATGCTGATTTTTTTTTTTTACAAAGTACCAGTAGCTTCATATAGTGTTACTTATTTTTTATGCAGGATCAAATAGCTCAATGAGTAGGGTGTTTGACTAGAATTCAACAGGTTATAGTTTTAAATCCTGGGTATGGCATTATATTGAAATATGTTATTTAACAAAGGGTATTGTAACTGAATAACAGTGAGCTCTCAAGTTGAGTGCATGAATCTGGTAGAAAGAGGATTTGTGTCCAAATCAGTTTTCTTGCAGTGGGCTATACGTGTGTGTGTGTTACACACACACACACACACACACACACACACACACACACACACACACACACACACACACACACACACTGCTCAAAGAAATAAAGGGAACACTAAAATAACACATCCTAGATCTGAATGAATGAAATATTATTATTAAATACTTTGTTCTTTACATAGTTGAATGTGCTGACAACAAAATCACAGAAAATTATCAATGGAAATCAAATTTATTAACCCATGGAGGTCTGGATTTGGAGACACACTCAAAATTAAAGTGGAAAAACACACTACAGGCTGATCCAACTTTGATGTAATGTCCTTAAAACAAGTCAAAATGAGGCTCAGTAGTGCGTGTGGCCTCCACGTGCCTGTATGACCTCCCTACAACACCTGGGCATGCTCCTGATGAGGTGGCAGATGGTCTCCCGAGGGATCTCCTCCCAGACCTGGACTAAAGCATCCGCCAACTCCTGGACAGTCTGTGGTGCAACGTGGCGTTGGTGGATGGAGCGAGACATGATGTCCCAGATGTGCTCAATTGGATTCAGGTCTCGGGAACGGGCGGGCCAGTCAATAGCATCAATGCCTTCGTCTTGCAGGAACTGCTGACACACTCCAGTCACATGAGGTCTAGCATTGTCTTGCATTAGGAGGAACCCAGGGCCAACCGCACCAGCATATGGTCTCACAAGGGGTCTGAGGATCTCATCTCGGTACCTAATGGCAGTCAGGCTACCTCTGGCGAGCACATGGAGGGCTGTGCGGCCCCCCAAAGAAATGCCACCCCACACCATTACTGACCCATTGCCAAACCGGTCATGCTGGAGGATGTTGCAGGCATCAGAACGTTCTCCTTGGTGTCTCCAGACTGTCACGTCTGTAACATGTGCTCAGTGAGAACCTGCTTTCATCTGTGAAGAGCATAGGGCGCCAGTGGCGAATTTGCCAATCTTGGTGTTCTCTGGCAAATGCCAAACGTCCTGCACGGTGTTGGGCTGTAAGCACAACCCCCACCTGTGGACGTCGGGCCCTCATACCACCCTCATGGAGTCTGTTTCTGATCTTTTGAGTAGACACATGCACATTTGTGGCTTGCTAGAGGTCATTTTGCAGGGCTCTGGCAGTGCTCCTCCTGTTCCTCCTTGCACAAAGGCGGAGGTAGCGGTCCTGCTCCTGGGTTGTTGCCCTCCTACGGCCTCCTCCACGTCTCCTGATGTACTGGCCTGTCTCTTGGTAGCGCCTCCATGCTCTGGACACTACGCTGACAGACACAGCAAACCTTCTTGCCTCAGCTCGCATTGATGTGCCATCCTGGATGAGCTGCATTACCTGAGCCACTTGTGTGGGTTGTAGACTCCGTCTCATGCTACTACTAGAGTGAAAGCACCGCCATCTTTCAAAAGTGACCAAAACATCAGCCAGAAAGCATAGGAGCTGAGAAGTGGTCTGTGGTCACCACCTGCAGAACAACTCCTTTATTGGGGGTGTCTTGCTAATTGCCTATAATTTCCACCTGTTGTCTATTCCATTTGCACAACACCATGTGAAATTGATTGTCAATCAGTGTTGCTTCCTAAGTGGACAGTTTGATTTCACAGAAGTGTGATTGACTTGGAGTTACATTGTGTTGTTTAAGTGTTCCCTTTATTTTTTTGAGCAGTGTATGTATATATATATATATATATATATATATATATAGCTACAGACTATACAGAAAACCCGCAGACCGCAGCACACGTCTTTCTTTTAATAGCCATCATCCAGATTCTTTGAAACAAAACCTTCCCGTATCTCAGTTTTTAAGAGTTCTTCGGAATAATTCTGATACCGCTGAAATTCAGTTAAAGGAGATGTGCGAGAGGTTGAAGCATCGAGGATACAGGGTCATTCCATGTCAGTTCACCCTGGCATGACAGCCACCGACTCAGATTTTCATGATACTTTGTACACTTGATACTACTGTAATAGCACCCCTGTGATGGTGTAGAGTCGTACCTGTTTTCCCCAGAGGACACTTGCTGGTTCAGAACCTCTCACGGCTCCTTCTGCAGGAGCCTGTGGCAGGAGAATGGACACCCCAAGCTCCACAGATAAAAGAAAGCACAATTTGACAGTGACAAGTTTATTATGCAGAAGGTAGCTGGTCACTGCTGTAAGGCCAATCTAAATTAAGGCGAAACACGTGTACTAAATATCAGCACAACAAACCTTAGCAATAATGCATTCAATAACGGCTATCACTAATCACGTAAAATAGCAAAACATTCACATATAATTAGAGATGAGCGGATTCGATTCTCAGAGAACCGAAACCTACCAGACTTCATGCTCTGAGCCCGGATCCAAGTCAGACTCGGGGTTTCCAGCCTGATTTGGAAACCAGAACAAGGCAAAACGTCATCATCCCGCTGTTGGATTCTCGCAGGGTTTGGATTCCATATAAGGAGCCGCGCTTCGCCGCCATTTTCACTCCGACATTGGAGAGTGTAGAGAGAGGACGTGTCTCCGTTCTCTCAGTGTCCTCAGTGTCCGTGTCTTGTGCTGCATTTGTCCAGTCACAGTGGTTGTGTCCTCTGCTGCCATACTGTATGTCCAGTGCTGCTGTATAGGGTGCTGTGTTGTGCTGCATCAGTCCAGTGGTGGTGTATTGTGCTGCATCAGTCCAGTCACAGTGGTGGTGTCCTCTGCTGCCATATGTCCAGTGCTGCTGTATAATAAGTCCCTTACAGTGTTGCTGTGTTGTCCTGCATCAGACCAGTGGTAGTGTCCTGTGCATCAGTCAGTCCAGTGACCAGTCACAGTGGTGTCCTCTGCTGCCATATGTCCAGTGCTGCTGTATAATAATAAGTCCCTTACAGTGTTGCTGTGTTGTCCTGCATCAGACCAGTGGTAGTGTCCTGTGCATCAGTCAGTCCAGTGACCAGTCACAGTGGTGTCCTCTGCTGCCATATGTCCAGTGCTGCTGTATAATAAGTCCCTTACAGTGTTGCTGTGTTGTCCTGCATCAGACCAGTGGTAGTGTCCTGTGCATCAGTCAGTCCAGTGACCAGTCACAGTGGTGTCCTCTGCTGCCATATGTCCAGTGCTGCTGTATAAGTCCCTTACAGTGTTGCTGTGTTGTCCTGCATCAGACCAGTGGTAGTGTCCTGTGCATCAGTCAGTCCAGTGACCAGTCACAGTGGTGTCCTCTGCTGCCATATGTCCAGTGCTGCTGTATAATAACAAGTCCCTAACAGTGTTGCTATGTTGTCCTGCATCAGACCAGTGGTAGTGTCCTGTGCATCAGTCAGTCTAGTGACCAGTCACAGTGGTGTCCTCTGCTGCCATATGTCCAGTGCTGCTGTATAGGGTGCTGTGTTGTGCTGCATCCGTTCATTGGTGGTGTATTGTGCTGCATCAGTCCAGTCACAGTGGTGGTGTCCTCTGCTGCCATATGTCCAGTGCTGCTGTATTATAAGTCCCTTACAGTGTTGCTGTGTTGTCCTGCATCAGACCAGTGGTAGTGTCCTGTGCATCAGTCAATCCAGTGACCAGTCACAGTAGTGTCCTCTGCTGCCATATGTCCAGTGCTGCTGTATAATAACAAGTCCCTTACAGTGTTGCTGTGTTGTCCTGCATCAGACCAGTGGTAGTGCCCTGTGCATCAGTCAGTCCAGTGACGTCACAGTGGTGTCCTCTGCTGCCATATGTCCAGTGCTGCTGTATAATAACAAGTCCCTTACAGTGTTGCTGTGTTGTTCTGCATCAGACCAGTGGTAGTGTCCTGTGCATCAGTCAGTCCAGTGACGTCACAGTGGTGTCCTCTGCTGCCATATGTCCAGTGCTGCTGTATAATAAGTCCCTTATAGTGTTGCTGTGTTGTCCTGCATCAGACCAGTGGTAGTGTCCTGTGCATCAGTCAGTACAGTGACCAGTCACAGTGGTGGTGTCCTCTGCTGCCATATGTCCAGTGCTGCTGTATTATAAGACCCTTACAGTGTTGCTGTGTTGTCCTGCATCAGACCAGTGGTAGTGTCCTGTGCATCAGTCAATCCAGTGACCAATCACAGTGGTGTCCTCTGCTGCTATATGTCCAGTGCTGCTGTATAATAACTAGTCCCTTACAGTGTTGCTGTGTTGTCCTACATCAGACCAGTGGTAGTGTCCTGTGCATCAGTCAGTCTAGTGACCAGTCACAGTAGTGTCCTCTGCTGCCATATGTCCAGTGCTGCTGTATAATAACAAGTCTCTTACAGTGTTGCTGTGTTGTCCTACATCAGACCAGTGGTAGTGTCTGTCACGATCCGGGTATCTGGACGCCATTTCTTACCCATCAGATGCCTCCTAAGGCTGGCTCAGCGCTCCAGGACCGGATCCCATCTGTTATCCTGATGTGTACATTCCTGTATCCTCTCCTGTCACTCTGGGACGCTGTCACAGTAAACGCCATATTACACCTGGCATGGCGTCTCCCGCGGCCTCCGCCGCCGTCCCTGAACTTCTGCATGCAGAGTGTCTGAGTGGCGATTACGTCAGCCGCGGCCTCCGCTGTGTCCGCGTGGTTGGATGTGCATCTGTCAGCCTGGCGCCTCCTGTCTCCGGTGGCCGGCGCCGCCATTACTGTTTTCATTACCACATGGATTACAAACCAAACTTCCCTCCAAGTGTCTGCATGGGCGCAGCCATCTTGGATTCTGTCAGCTGATCATTTCCACCAATCTGTTCTCAGTATTGATAATCTGCATAATTGCCTAGCCAATCCCTTCCTTGCTGCAGGTATAAATACACTGTGCCTGAGCAAGGAAGGCGTCAGTGCTTTGGTTGTCAAACCTAGTTCCTGTTTGTCTCTCTCCTGTGATTGTCTTCCAGGTTCCAGCTCCTGTCTCAAGACTTCCACCATAGAGACCCGCACCAGCATTCCACCTGCGGTGTAGCCTGACTCTCCAATCCATTGTGGATTCATCTGTTTCCAGCTACAACATTACCTGCTTCCAGCTCAGCTTCCAGCAGAGTACAGCTTCCTTAAAGGGCCGGTGTCCTTTCTACACTTTACCACTCTCCACCGGTATTATTATTTCTCCGCTCTCAAGTTCTACATTTCAGTTCATATTTCATCGCTCCCAAGTTCATTTATTATTTAACTGGTTCCAGCCAGTATCCACTCCGTGCTAACAACAGTCTGGTTCCAGCCAGTATCCACAGCAGCTGTTTTATCTTCAGCAACCCAGCTTTTCCTGGAACACCAGCTGGCACAATCCTGGGTTATCTCCATTGCTACAGTCGGGCCTGGTAAGGACTTTCCATCTAGAAGATCATAAGAACTATCTCACACTACCAGTGCCCTGTGGCTCCTGCCATCCTGTAGTACCCAGGAACTGTATTTATTCTTTGCTGACTTTTACGTTTTCTTTTACTGCTGCTGTGTTGCGGAGTTGTCATAATAAACATCATTGACTTTTATCCAAGTTGTCGTGGTCACGCCTTCGGGCAGTTATTATTCATGTTACTTACATGTCCAGGGGTCTGATACAACCTCCCAGGTTCCGGTACATCTCAGCCCCTACAACTGAGGCTGCCTCCCGTCAGCTCAGGCCCTCAGTTGTGACAGTAAGCACTGACCTAATGAATCCAGCCGGAGACCAGGATCAAGCGGCCAGGCCGATGCAAGAACTGGCAGCCCGACTAGAACATCAGGAGGCTGCACAGGGCCACATCATCCGCTGTCTCCAGGATCTCTCTACTCGGCTGGATGGGATTCAGACAACTCTCCATGGATCAGGCGCGTCTGGTGCGTCAACCACAGTGACTCCAGCTATAACCCCACCCACCTTACCCATTTCTGCTCCACGTCTTCATCTTCCAACGCCAGCAAAATTTGACGGATCTCCAAGATTCTGCAGGGGATTTCTCAACCAGTGTGAGATTCAGTTTGAGCTACAACCTGGCAATTTTCCCAGTGACCGTACAAAAATTGCCTACATTATTTCTCTTCTCAGTGGCTCAGCCCTTGATTGGGCATCACCGTTATGGGAGAGGTCTGACACCCTGCTATCTTCCTACACTGCCTTCGTGTCAACATTCAGGCGCATCTTCGACGAGCCAGGCCGGGTAACCTCAGCTTCATCCGAGATTCTCCGTTTACGCCAGGGGTCACGTACTGTAGGACAATATCTGATACAGTTCCAGATCCTGGCATCCGAACTGGCATGGAACGACGAGGCCCTGTATGCTGCATTCTGGCATGGCTTATCTGAGCGTATTAAAGATGAGTTAGCTACCAGAGACTTACCTTCTAAGTTAGATGAGCTAATCTCACTCTGCACGAAAGTTGATTTACGTTTCAGAGAGAGAGCAACTGAGCGTGGAAGATCATCTGCTCCAAAATCTTCTGCTCCTCCTCCTCGTCAACTGTCACCATCTAAAGATGAGCCCATGCAACTTGGCCGTTCCCGTTTAACTCCTGCTGAGCGCCGAAGACGTCTCTCCGAGTCTCTCTGTCTCTATTGTGCAGCTCCGTCTCACACCATTAATGCCTGTCCCAAACGTCCGGGACTCCAGACCCTAGCTCGCCAAGGAGAGGGCCGGCTAGGAGTAATGATCTCCTCTCCATCTCCTCAAGATTGTAATCTCCCAGTCTCGCTTCAAGTTGCTCAACGTTATCGGAACGTCATTGCCCTCCTTGATTCCGGAGCAGCTGGGAACTTTATTACCGAAGCCTATGTTAAACGGTGGTCCCTACCCACCGAGAGACTTCCTTCGTCCATTTCTTTAACTGCCGTGGATGGCAGCAAAATTTTTGATGCAGTTATTTCTTTAAGGACTCTACCAGTTCGTCTGAGAGTGGGAGTTCTTCATTCCGAACTTATTTCTTTTTTAGTGATTCCAAGAGCCACACATCCTGTGGTCCTGGGCCTTCCATGGCTCCGTCTTCACAATCCTACAATTGATTGGACGACTACGCAAATCCTGGCATGGGGTTCCTCCTGTGCTGAGACATGTTTGTTTAAAGTATTGCCTGTCTGTTCTTCCTCCCCCAGGTCGTCTGATGTTCCACCTCCTCCATATCAAGATTTCACGGATGTGTTCAGTAAAGCTTCTGCTGATATCCTTCCTCCTCATAGAGAATGGGACTGTCCGATTGATCTCGTTCCAGGGAAGGTTCCACCTCGAGGCCGAACTTATCCGTTGTCTCTGCCTGAGACGCATTCTATGGAGGAATATATTAAAGAGAACCTAGCAAAGGGGTTCATTCGACCTTCTTCTTCTCCAGCCGGCGCAGGCTTCTTTTTTGTAAAAAAGAAAGATGGTGGTCTGCGGCCGTGCATCGACTACAGAGGTTTGAACGACATTACCATCAAGAACCGTTATCCTTTACCCTTGATTACTGAGCTCTTTGACAGAGTTAGCGGAGCTACCATCTTTACAAAGCTGGACTTGCGAGGTGCATACAATCTCATCCGGATCCGTGAGGGTGACGAGTGGAAGACCGCCTTTAACACCCGTGACGGACATTATGAGTACCTCGTCATGCCCTTCGGATTGAGCAATGCTCCAGCTGTCTTCCAGCATTTTGTCAATGAGATCTTCAGAGACATTCTATACCGTCATGTCGTGGTCTATCTAGACGATATCCTCATTTTTGCCAACGATTTAGAGGAACATCGTTTTTGGGTTAAAGAGGTTCTGTCCCGTCTCCGTGTCAATCATCTCTATTGCAAATTAGAAAAATGCGTCTTTGAAGTCAAGTCCATTCCGTTTCTAGGGTACATTGTGTCCGGTTCCGGACTAGAGATGGATCCTGAGAAACTACAAGCAATCCAAAATTGGCCGGTACCCTTAACCCTCAAAGGGGTCCAGAGGTTCTTAGGGTTCGCCAACTATTACCGAAAGTTTATACGAGACTTTTCCACCATTGTGGCGCCTATTACTGCTTTCACTAAGAAGGGTGCTAACCCGTCCAAGTGGTCTGAAGAAGCCATGCAAGCATTTCATCTTTTAAAACAAAGGTTCATCTCTGCGCCTGTTCTGAAACAGCCTGACATCGACTCTCCTTTCATCTTAGAGGTGGATGCCTCCTCCGTTGGAGTAGGAGCGGTGTTATCTCAGAGGGCTAAAGATGGCCATTTACATCCTTGCAGTTTCTTCTCTCTGAAGTTCTCCCCAGCTGAGCGCAACTATGCCATTGGCGACCAGGAGTTGCTAGCCATCAAGCTCGCTCTAGAAGAGTGGAGGTATCTGTTGGAGGGAGCTTCTCATTCAATCACCATACTTACAGACCACAAGAACCTTTTATACCTGAAGGGCGCACAATGTCTCAACCCTCGTCAGGCTAGATGGGCACTTTTCTTTTCCAGGTTCGACTTTAAACTCCAGTTCTGTCCGGGCTCTCAGAATCGCAAGGCCGATGCCCTTTCCCGCTCATGGGAGCAAGAAAATGAGTCAGAGTCTTCAGACAAGCATCCTATTATAAATCCGTTGGCATTCTCCACGGTAGGGATGGACTCTACGCCCCCATCAGGGAAAAGTTTTGTGAAGCCGATGCTAAGGAAGAAGCTCATGCATTGGGCCCATGCTTCCCGTTTTGCCGGACATACAGGTATCCAAAAAACCCTGGAGTTTATCTCTAGGTCCTATTGGTGGCCAACTCTGAAAAAGGACGTCTTGGAGTTTATTGCATCTTGCCCAAAGTGTGCCCAACATAAAGTATCCCGCCAGTCGCCTGCGGGGCAACTGGTTCCACTATCCGTTCCCCGTCGACCATGGACCCACTTGTCGATGGATTTCATTACAGACTTACCCATGTGCAACAAGTTCAATACCATCTGGGTGGTAGTTGACCGGTTCACCAAGATGGCACACTTCATTCCTCTCACCGGTCTTCCGTCAGCTTCCAAGTTGGCTCAAGTATTCATACAAGAGATCTTCCGACTCCACGGTCTTCCTGAAGAAATTATCTCAGATCGAGGAGTTCAATTCACAGCCAAATTCTGGCGAAGTTTATGTCAAGTCCTCCAAGTCAAGCTAAAGTTTTCCACGGCTTACCATCCTCAGACCAATGGTCAAACCGAGAGGGTGAATCAGGACTTGGAGGCCTTCCTCCGCATCTATGTGTCCTCCTCTCAAGATGACTGGGTTCAATTACTTCCCTGGGCCGAGTTCTGTCATAACAACCAGTATCATTCTTCATCTGCTTCAACACCATTCTTCACTAACTTTGGATTCCACCCTAAAGTCCCTGAGTTCCAACCGCTTCCAGCAACTTCTGTTCCCGCAGTGGATATCACCTTGCATCAGTTTGCCAATATCTGGAAGAGCGTACGATCAGCTCTGCTCAAGGCATCGTTCAGGTACAAGAAGTTTGCGGATAAGAAGCGTCGAGCAGTTCCTGCTCTCAAGGTGGGTGATCGGGTATGGTTATCCACGAAGAATTTGAGGTTAAGAGTTCCCAGTATGAAGTTTGCACCTCGCTATATCGGTCCTTTCAAGATTGAACAAGTCATCAATCCTGTTGCTTACAGACTCCAGTTGCCTCCCTTCTTAAAAATACCCAGGACATTCCATGTTTCCCTGTTGAAACCGCTGATCTTGAATCGGTTTCATTCCTCACTTCCTCCAACTCCGAAAGTCCAAACTCAACGAGGCGTTGAGTATGAAGTGGCCAAGATCCTGGACTCACGTCACCGTTACGGTCAACTACAATATCTTATTGACTGGAAGGGTTATGGTCCTGAGGAACGTTCATGGACCAATGCTTCTGATGTCCATGCTCCTGCCTTGGTCCGGAGATTCCATTCCAAGTTTCCTCAAAAGCCAAAGAAGTGTCCTGGGGCCACTCCTAAAGGGGGGGGTGCTGTCACGATCCGGGTATCTGGACGCCATTTCTTACCCATCAGATGCCTCCTAAGGCTGGCTCAGCGCTCCAGGACCGGATCCCATCTGTTATCCTGATGTGTACATTCCTGTATCCTCTCCTGTCACTCTGGGACGCTGTCACAGTAAACGCCATATTACACCTGGCATGGCGTCTCCCGCGGCCTCCGCCGCCGTCCCTGAACTTCTGCATGCAGAGTGTCTGAGTGGCGATTACGTCAGCCGCGGCCTCCGCTGTGTCCGCGTGGTTGGATGTGCATCTGTCAGCCTGGCGCCTCCTGTCTCCGGTGGCCGGCGCCGCCATTACTGTTTTCATTACCACATGGATTACAAACCAAACTTCCCTCCAAGTGTCTGCATGGGCGCAGCCATCTTGGATTCTGTCAGCTGATCATTTCCACCAATCTGTTCTCAGTATTGATAATCTGCATAATTGCCTAGCCAATCCCTTCCTTGCTGCAGGTCAGACACTGTGCCTGAGCAAGGAAGGCGTCAGTGCTTTGGTTGTCAAACCTAGTTCCTGTTTGTCTCTCTCCTGTGATTGTCTTCCGGGTTCCAGCTCCTGTCTCAAGACTTCCACCATAGAGACCCGCACCAGCATTCCACCTGCGGTGTAGCCTGACTCTCCAATCCATTGTGGATTCATCTGTTTCCAGCTACAACATTACCTGCTTCCAGCTCAGCTTCCAGCAGAGTACAGCTTCCTTAAAGGGCCGGTGTCCTTTCTACACTTTACCACTCTCCACCAGTATTATTATTTCTCCGCTCTCAAGTTCTACATTTCAGTTCATATTTCATCGCTCCCAAGTTCATTTATTATTTAACTGGTTCCAGCCAGTATCCACTCCGTGCTAACAACAGTCTGGTTCCAGCCAGTATCCACAGCAGCTGTTTTATCTTCAGCAACCCAGCTTTTCCTGGAACACCAGCTGGCACAATCCTGGGTTATCTCCATTGCTACAGTCGGGCCTGGTAAGGACTTTCCATCTAGAAGATCATAAGAACTATCTCACACTACCAGTGCCCTGTGGCTCCTGCCATCCTGTAGTACCCAGGAACTGTATTTATTCTTTGCTGACTTTTACGTTTTCTTTTACTGCTGCTGTGTTGCGGAGTTGTCATAATAAACATCATTGACTTTTATCCAAGTTGTCGTGGTCACGCCTTCGGGCAGTTATTATTCATGTTACTTACATGTCCAGGGGTCTGATACAACCTCCCAGGTTCCGGTACATCTCAGCCCCTACAACTGAGGCTGCCTCCCGTCAGCTCAGGCCCTCAGTTGTGACAGTGTCCTGTGCATCAGTCAATTCAGTGACCAGTCACAGTGGTGTCCTCTGCTGCCATATGTCCAGTGCTGCTGTATAATAACAAGTTCCTTACAGTGTTGCTGTGTTGTCCTGTATCAGACCAGTGGTAGTGTCCTGTGCATCAGTCAATCCAGTGACCAGTCACAGTGGTGTCCTCTGCTGCCATATGTCCAGTGCTGCTGTATAATAACAAGGCCCTTACAGTGTTGCTGTGTTGTCCTGCATCAGACCAGTGGTAGTGTCCTGTGCATCAGTCAATCCAGTGACCAGTCACAGTGGTGTCCTCTGCTGCCATATGTCCAGTGCTGCTGTATAATAAGTGCCTTACAGTGTTGCTGTGTTGTCCTACATCAGACCAGTGGTAGTGTCCTGTGCATCAGTCAGTCCAGTGACCAGTCACAGTGGTGTCCTCTGCTGCCATATGTCCAGTGCTGCTGTATAGAAACATGTCCCTTACAGTGTTGCTGTGTTGTCCTGCATCAGACTAGTGGTATTATCCTGTGCATCAGTCAGTCCAGTGACCAGTCACAGTGGTGCCCTCTGCTGCCATATGTCCAGTGCTGCTGTATAATAACAAGTCCCTTACAGTGTTGCTGTGTTGTCCTACATCAGACCACTGGTAGTGTCCTGTGCATCAGTCAATCTAGTGACCAGTCACAGTGGTGTCCTCTGCTGCCATATGTCCAGTGCTGCTGTATAATAACAAGTCCCTTAAGGCCCATACACACTTGACGATAAAATGAACGACGTCGTTCATTTCAGCCCTCATCAACGACGTCGCTCATTATATCGTCAAGTGTGTATACATCCGACGACCACCGCTGCGCGGCCCTGCGGGACGTTAACGACCCTCGCTTATCTGTGGAGCATGTATGCTCAATTTCCACTATGGTCGTTACCGACCAGAGACGTCGTTGAATGTGTATGGTGTGAACGACCAACGACCAAGCCACTGTTCACCAGCCCTGCTCCCAGCTCATTATTTTAATAAACTGTTCAGCTTGGATGCTTCAACGATGAATGGTCTTTGGTCTTTGGTCATTGGTAGTGTGTATGCGCATGTCGTTTGCTTAGCTGTTCAAGGGAAGTCGTTAACGACGGTCGTTAACGACATGTGCATCGTCAAGTGTGTATGGGCCTTTACAGTGTTGCTGTGTTGTCCTGCATCAGACCAGTGGTAGTGTCCTGTGCAGGCCCGGCGCTACTCGCTCAGCGAAGGGATGCAGTGCAGGGAGGCGCCAGGGTTGGAGAGGCGCTGTCCCTGCACTGCATCCCTTCCCTGCTGCGCTGCCTGTCTCCCCTGCTGCCGGCTGCTGCAGTGCTGCACACTGACAGGCAGCGGCGCCGGCAGCTTGTTGTAGCCTCCTCCTCCCCCTCACCTGTGATAAAGGCAGTGTCAATGTTCAGCCGAAAAAGGGAGGGGGCTACACGGGACCTCATGTGGGCGGAACTACATGGGGCCTCAGGGGGCGGAGCTACACGGGACCTCAGGGGGGCGGAGCTACATAGGACCAGACTCATGTGGAGTGTCATCCAGCATTCAAAACCAGTCTCCCTGAGGCTGCAGCCATCATCCCCTCCCCATATGGTAGATGCTAGAATCAAGTGGGCTAAGGGACCATTGCCATCTGGGGGAGGAGTTATGAGACAAGGGGGAGGAGCTAAGCCAGCGGGATAGTTCCTCTACTATCCACGCCACCAACTATTACCTTTAGTAATCAGGTGGCGAGCGAAGCGAGCCACCGAGCCCGAAGCGTGGCGAGCGTACTTTTCGGGTACCCTGTTCGCCCGTAGCTCCTCCCCCTGGTGACGTGTCTCCTCCCCTAGATACGTCAGAAGGTCCCTTCTCCCACTCCGAAATAGAATCAACCCTCCCCATATGTCTGCGTCTGCTCCTAGTCTTCTCCACACCATCCCTGTCAGCACTCTCTGCCTCACTCCCAGTTCCCAACCCTGCGTACTTTTACAAGCGCGTGGTGCACAATCACTGCGCAAACCCCCCCCCCCCCCCCCTTTCCCCCCCGCCTGCATCCATGACAGCCATAAACCACACACACATCTGGGTAGCAGCGTGCCTGTGGCGGAAATGGGCATTCCTGTCAGCCCGGGATCGTAGCAGTGGAGGCAGAGTGGAAGAGGATCAGAAGGACCGGCGGTAAGCAGGGCCGAAACTAGGGTTTCTGTCACCCGGGGCAAGGCAGTCATTTGGCGCCCCCCCCCCCAATATACAGAAATACATCCTCCCGTACATCAATACACAGTACGGTACATATATACACAGCCCCTGAATATACACATACCACCCAAATAAACATATATATACATGCACCTGTATATACACTTACCCCAATACACTGTGATTAAATACATCCCTCCTATACTGTATATACAAATTAAGTACCCACCCTGGGTACACCAGCATACACACACACACACACACACACACACACACACACACACACACACACACACACACAACACCGGGTTACGCTGCACTGCTTCAGTACACACACACACTGGGTTGCACTGCACTTCTCCAGCACACACACAGGGTTACACTGAACTGCTCCGACATACATACACACAGGGTTACACTGCACTGCTCTAACACACACAAACAGGGTTACACTGAACTGCTGCAACACACATACACACAGGGTTACACTGCACTGCTCTAACACACACAAACAGGGTTACACTGAACTGCTGCAACACATACACACAGGGTTACACTGAACTGCTCCAACACACATACACACAGGGTTACACTGCACTGCTCTAACACACACAAACAGGGTTACACTGAACTGCTGCAACACACATACACACAGGGTTACACTGCACTGCTCTAACACACACAAACAGGGTTACACTGAACTGCTGCAACACATACACACAGGGTTACACTGAACTGCTGCAACACATACACACAGGGTTACACTGCACTGCTCTAACACACACAAACAGGGTTACACTGAACTGCTCCAACACACATACACACAGGGTTACACTGCACTGCTCCAGCACACATACACACAGGGTTACACTGCACTGCTCCAGCACACATACACACAGGGTTACACTGCACCGCTCCAACACACATACACACAGGGTTGCACTGCACTGCTCCAACATACACACACAGGGTTACACTGCACTGCTCCAGTTCACTCACAGGGTTACACTGCACTGCTCCATCAGACACACACTGGGTAACACTGAACCGCGCCAGCACATGCATGCACACACAGGATTACACTGCACTGCTCCAACACTCATACACACAGGGTGACACTGCACTGCTCCAACACACATACACAAAGGGTTACACTGCACTGCTTCAACACACACACGCACACAGGGTTACACTGCACTTGTCCAACACACACACACACACACACACACACACACACACACACACACACACACACACACACACTCACTCAGGGTTACACTGCACTGCTCACACACACTAGGTTAAAGTACAACACTGCACACACACATATTATACATATATAGCTGTCCGCCTCTCCCTACCTTTACACACATCTTCTAGTGATGATCAGTCAGGGCCCCCGTCCTCTCCGTTTCTGAAGATGGCCGTCACACACACACACCGCTGGCAGATGATTATGTGAGTGTGAAGTGGCGGCGCCTCCGTGTTTCCGGAAGCAGACTCTAATGGAGCATCCTGGCGCAGCGGAGCGGGGAGGCGCGACTTCAGCCCTGTGCCGTCCTACACTGCATGTTTACGCTTACCGCCCGCGCCGGAGCCCTCTCTCATTCCGCGCCCAGGTCGCGTGCCCCCCTAGCCCCCCCCTAGTTTCGGCCCTGCGGTAAGAGAGTATTTATCTCCAGCCCACCAGTCCTAATAACAATAGATGTTCCCCCCTACCCGCGATAGCATATAAAGGATATATACTATCAATTTGTGAGTGTGCATGAACGTTATAAAGTGTCTGTGTTTATATAATGGACCCCTGTGTGGTGTCAGTGTGTATATAATGGACCCCTCTGTAGTGTCAGTGTGTATATAATGGACCCCTGTGTAGTGTCAGTGTGTATATAATGCAGAGCCGTAAATATGTGTGCCAGGTGTGGGCGCAAATCTGTGTAAAAAGGGGACGCAGTCTGCCGTACTGTGTAAAAAGTGGACGCTGTCTGCCGTAATGTGTAAAAAGTGGACGCTGTCTGCCGTAATGTGTAAAAAGGGGACGCTGTCTGCCGTAATGTGTAAAAAGGGGGATGCTGTCTGCCGTAATGTGTAAAAAAAGGGGACTCTGTCTGCCGTAATGTGTAAAATAAGGGGACTCTGTCTGCCGTAATGTGTAAATAAGGGGACTCTGTCTGCTGTAATGTGTAAAAAGGGGGACTATGGTGGTCATTCTGAGTTGTTCGCTCGCTGCCGTTTTCAGCACAATAGTGATCAGGCTAAAAATGGGTGATTCTGCACATGCATATGGGCCGCAGGGCGCACGCGCTAAGTATTTTCACACAAAACTATGCAATTTTACACGGGTCCGAGCGACGCTTTTCAGTCGCTCTACTGATCGGTGAGTGATTGACAGGAAGTGGGTGTTTCTGGGAGGTAACTGAGCGTTCTCCGGGGAGTGTGCTAAAAAACGCAGGCGTGTCAGGCTAAAACGCAGGAGTGGCTGGAGAAACGGGGGAGTGGCTGGCCGAACGCAGGGCGTGTTTGTGACATCAAACCAGGAACTAAACGGACTGAGATGATCGTAATGTCTGGAGCTACTCAGAAACTGCAGGAAATTATTTAATAGCAGAACTGCTACTCTTTCGATACACTCCCAGAGGGCGGCGGCCTAGCGTGTGCACTGCTGCTAAAAGCAGCTAGTGAGCGAACTCGGAATGAGGGCCTATGTCTGCTGTAATGTGTAAAAAGGGGGACTGTCTGCTGTAATGTGTAAAAAGGGGAATCTATCCGCCGTAATGTGTAAAAGGGGCTCTACCTGGTGTAGTGGCGCTACTGTGCGGCGTAATTTGAATAATGGAGACTACTGTGCACTGTAATATGAATTGGAATTATTTTGTGGCCACACCCCTTCCCCATGAAGCCACGCCCCTATATTTTTTGCACGCGTCAGCGGCAAGCACTGCTCCTATTTTACATAAGGGGGGGCGCCAATGCCGTTTCGTGCACACAGCGCTAAAATTTCTATTTTACAGCACTGATATAATGGACCCCTATGTAGTGTCATAATGAACCCCTGTATAGTGAGATGAGTACAGACAAGTGGAGACATTATGAGGAAAGTTCGGACAAGGGGGAACTACAGTATGACAAGAGTACAGACTAGGGAGGAACTATGAAGAGATAACAAGGAGAGGGCACTGTATTGCAATGTATGTTTATTTGAGTACTTATAGACTATGAAAATTCAGCCAGAATTTGAAATTACAATTTAAGGGGCGCTTTTTTTAATTTGCCCTGGGTAGCATAATACTCTGCTGCTGTACCTTGCTGATGCGCTGTGTTTGCTACAGGACTGTTCCCTGGGATTTGGTTTCTCCTGACTGAGGCAGGTGAAACAAAATCCCTGATAAACCACGTCTCGGATCCAGATTTCCGCAGCTAGTCGCAAGCGTGATGCCACTGTGCATGGCTAGGATCAGAGAGCCACATCTGTATTTGTAGGAGGGCGCAAAATGTAGAGTTTGCAGGAGGGCGCCGAACACCTTAGCACCGGCCCTGGTCCTGTGCATCAGTCAGTCCAGTGACCAGTCACAGTGGTGTCCTCTGCTGCCATATGTCCAGTGATGCTGTATAGAAACAAGTCCCTTACAGTGTTGCTGTGTTGTCCTGCATCAGACCAGTGGTATTGTCCTGTGCATCAGTCAGTCCCGTGACCAGTCACAGTGGTGTCCTCTGCTGCCATTTGTCCAGTGCTGCTGTATAGGGTGCTGTGTTGTGCTGCATCAGTTCAGTGGTGGTGTATTGTGCTGCATCAGTCCAGTCACAGTGGTGGTGTCCTCTGCTGCCATATGTCCAGTGCTGCTGTATTATAAGTCCCTTACAGTGTTGCTGTGTTGTCCTGCATCAGACCAGTGGTAGTGTCCAGTGCATCAGTCAGTCTAGTGACCAGTCACAGTAGTGTCCTCTGCTGCCATATGTCCAGTGCTGCTGTATAATAACAAGTCTCTTACAGTGTTGCTGTGTTGTCCTACATCAGACCAGTGGTAGTGTCCTGTGCATCAGTCAATTCAGTGACCAGTCACAGTGGTATCCTCTGCTGCCATATGTCCAGTGCTGCTGTATAATAACAAGTCTCTTACAGTGTTGCTGTGTTGTCCTACATCAGACCAGTGGTAGTGTCCTGTGCATCAGTCAATTCAGTGACCAGTCACAGAGGTGTCCTCTGCTGCCATATGTCCAGTGCTGCTGTAAAATAACAAGACCCTTACAGTGTTGCTGTGTTGTCCTGCATCAGACCAGTGGTAGTGTCCTGTGCATCAGTCAATCCAGTGACCAGTCACAGTGGTGTCCTCTGCTGCCATATGTCCAGTGCTGCTGTATAATAACAAGTCCCTTAAGGCCCATACACACTTGACGATAAAATGAGCGACGTCGTTCATTTCAGCCCTCATCAACGATGTCGCTCATTATATCGTCAAGTGTGTATGCATCCAACGACCACCGCTGCGCGGCCCTGCAGGACGTTAACGACCCTCGCTTATCTGTGGAGCATGTATGCTCAATTTCCACTATGGTCATTACCGACCAGAGACGTCGTTGAATGTGTATGGTGTGAACGACCAACGACCAAGCCACTGTTCACCAGCCCTGTTCCCAGCTCATTATTTTAATAAACTGTTTGTTATGATCCAGACACTCAGGTCAGGGGAGATCTTATACTGTGAGACCTGAGTACCAGGATGTAATGCTGGAAAGGGGAAACGGAATGGGAATAGCCCCTGGCGACCCTACCTCCGTTGTCTTACCCGTGCTGTCAGTTCACTCTTGCGAGACTATGGTTTCTTGGGCCCATGGCAGCCGCGTTTGAAGGGCGGATTACGTCTGCCCAACTCCGATGCCCCCTCAGGTCTTAAGGAGAGACAAAGAGTGAACCGAGGCAGGGTAATAACAAGGGGCCCTCTAACTAAACAACAAGGCCAGGGGCTACTGGCTAACATGAAACTAAAAGTATGCGCGGCTTACCGCCAGGGAAAAGAACAACCAAAATAATCCACTTGTCCACTCTCCTACACGGCACCGCCGAGTACCGGAGAGGACTATGGAAGCAGAAACCTCCGCAAATGCTCCAATGCAAGAAAATAATACTAAAGCGGCCTAGGCCGTAACACGCGGCAGGGCCGCCACTCACGAAACCAAGTGGGAACCTAAATCGACTGCCACAGGTAAATGAGGACCAGGAGAACTCCTTGGGACCAGATGACAAACTCCAAGATTCAGGGACTCAGAGAACTGGAGAGACCGGACACAGCAGACCAGGTGTTACCAAACATGAGCAGCATGCAGGAAGCTATCACCGGCGTCTGTGTGAGGCACTGAGGAGGCATTTAACAGGGAACCCTCCAATAAGAGCACAGAGCCTAATTACAAAAAATGTCGTGCAGCTGACTTGCTGCACGACCAGAGAACATGTGTGAACACTTTAATTAATCAATCCCTGCAACGGGGAACGCGGTCCGCCTGTGGCGTCCCCGTTGCTAAGGTCCCAGCGGCTCGGCGCGCCAAGCGTCCTAGCGTTGCTAGGGACCCGGCGGCTCAGCACGCACGGCGTCCCTAGTTGCTAGGCGCCGGGCGGGCAAGGAGGAGGGTGCAGCGGCCGCGGTCGTCGCTCGGAGATGGACCGAGCGACGCCACGGACCGCGGCGCCTAACACTGTTCAGCTTGGATGCTTCAACGATGAATGGTCTTTGGTCTTTGGTCGTTGGTAGTGTGTATGCTCATGTCGTTTGCTCAGCTGTTCAAGGGAAGTCGTTAACGACATGTGCATCGTCAAGTGTGTATGGGCCTTTACAGTGTTGCTGTGTTGTCCTGCATCAGACCAGTGGTAGTGTCCTGTGCATCAATCAGTCCAGTGACCAGTCACAGTGATGTACTCTGCTGCCATATGTCCAGTGCTGCTGTATAGAAACATGTCCCTTACAGTGTTGCTGTGTTGTCCTGCATCAGACTAGTGGTATTGTCCTGTGCATCAGTCAGTCCAGTGACCAGTCACAGTGGTGTCCTCTGCTGCCATATGTCCAGTGCTGCTGTATAATAACAAGTCTCTTACAGTGTTGCTGTGTTGTCCTACATCAGACCAGTGGTAGTGTCCTGTGCATCAGTCAATCCAGTGACCAGTCACAGTGGTGTCCTCTGCTGCCATATGTCCAGTGCTGCTGTATAATAACAAGTCCCTTACAGTGTTGCTGTGTTGTCCTACATCAGACCAGTGGTAGTGTCCTGTGCATCAGTCAATCCAGTGACCAGTCACAGTGGTGTCCTCTGCTGCCATATGTCCAGTGCTGCTGTATAATAACAAGTCCCTTAAGGCCCATACACACTTGACGATAAAATGAGCGACGTCGTTCATTTCAGCCCTCATCAACGACGTCGCTGATTATATCGTCAAGTGTGTATGCATCCGACGACCACCGCTGCGCGGCCCCGCGGGACGTTAACGACCCTCGCTTATCTGTGGAGCATGTATGCTCAATTTTCACTATGGTCGTTACCGACCAGAGACGTCGTTGAATGTGTATGGTGTGAACGACCAACGACCAAGCCACTGTTCACCAGCCCTGTTCCCAGCTAATTATTTTAATAAACTGTTCAGCTTTGATGCTTCAACGATGAATGGTCTTTGGTCTTTGGTCATTGGTAGTGTGTATGCTCATGTCGTTTGCTCAGCTGTTCAAGGGAAGTCGTTAACGACGGTCGTTAACGACGTGTGCATCGTCAAGTGTGTATGGGCCTTTACAGTGTTGCTGTGTTGTCCTGCATCAGACCAGTGGTAGTGTCCTGTGCATCAGTCAGTCCAGTGACCAGTCACAGTGGTGTCCTCTGCTGCCATATGTCCAGTGCTGCTGTATAGAAACATGTCCCTTACAGTGTTGCTGTGTTGTCCTGCATCAGACCAGTGGTATTGTCCTGTGCATCAGTCAGTCCCGTGACCAGTCACAGTGGTGTCCTCTGCTGCCATATGTCCAGTGCTGCTGTATTATAAGTCCCTTACAGTGTTGCTGTGTTGTCCTGCATCAGACCAGTGGTAGTGTCCTGTGCATCAGTCAGTCTAGTGACCAGTCACAGTGGTGTCCTCTGCTGCCATATGTCCAGTGCTGCTGTATAGGGTGCTGTGTTGTGCTGCATCCGTTCATTGGTGGTGTATTGTGCTGCATCAGTCCAGTCACAGCGGTGGTGTCCTCTGCTGCCATATGTCCAGTGCTGCTGTATTATAAGTCCCTTACAGTGTTGCTGTGTTGTCCTACATCAGACCAGTGGTAGTGTCCTGTGCATCAATCAGTGCAGTGACCAGTCACAGAGGTGTTCTCTGCTGCCATATGTCTAGTGCTGCTGTAAAATAACAAGTCTCTTACAGTGTTGCTGTGTTGTCCTGCATCAGACCAGTGGTAGTGTCCTGTGCATCAGTCAGTCCAGTGACCAGTCACAGTGGTGTCCCCTGCTGCCATATGTCCAGTGCTGCTGTATAGAAACATGTCCCTTACAGTGTTGCTGTGTTGTCCTGCATCAGACTAGTGGTATTGTCCTGTGCATCAGTCAGTCCAGTGACCAGTCACAGTGGTGTCCTCTGCTGCCATATGTCCAGTGCTGCTGTATAATAACAAGTCCCTTACAGTGTTGCTGTGTTGTCCTACATCAGACCAGTGGTAGTGTCCTGTGCATCAGTCAGTCCAGTGACCAGTCACAGTGGTCTCCTCTGCTGCCATATGTCTAGTGCTGCTGTAAAATAACAAGTCCCTTACAGTGTTGCTGTGTTGTCCTGCATCAGACTAGTGGTTTTGTCCTGTACATCAGTCAATCCAGTGACCAGTCACAGTGGTGTCCTCTGCTGCCATATGTCTAGTGCTGCTGTAAAATAACAAGTCCCTTACAGTGTTGCTGTGTTGTCCTGCATCAGGCCAGTGGTAGTGTCCTGTGCATCAGTCAGTCCAGTGACCAGTCACAGTGGTGTCCTCTGCTGCCATATGTCCAGTGCTGCTATATTATAAGTCCCTTACAGTGTTGCTGTGTTGTCCTGCATCAGACCAGTGGTAGTGTCCTGTGCATCAGTCAGTCTAGTGACCAGTCACAGTGGTGTCCTCTGCTGCCATATGTCCAGTGCTGCTGTATAGGGTGCTGTGTTGTGCTGCATCAGTTCAGTGGTGGTGTATTGTGCTGCATCAGTCCAGTCACAGTGGTGGTGTCCTCTGCTGCCATATGTCCAGTGCTGCTGTATTATAAGTCCCTTACAGTGTTGCTGTGTTGTCCTGCATCAGACCAGTGGTAGTGTCCAGTGCATCAGTCAGTCCAGTGACCAGTCACAGAGGTGTCCTCTGCTGCCATATGTCCAGTGCTGCTGTATAATAACAAGTCCCTTACAGTGTTGCTGTGTTGTCCTGCATCAGACCAGTGGTAGTGTCCTGTGCATCAGTCAATCCAGTGACCAGTCACAGTGGTGTCCTCTGCTGCCATATGTCCAGTGCTGCTGTATAATAACAAGTCCCTTAAGGCCCATACACACTTGACGATAAAATGAGCGACGTCGTTCATTTCAGCCCTCATCAACGACGTCGCTCATTATATCGTCAAGTGTGTATGCATCCGACGACCACCGCTGCGCGGCCCCGCGGGACGTTAACGACCCTCGCTTATCTGTGGAGCATGTATGCTCAATTTCCACTATGGTCGTTACCGACCAGAGACGTTGTTGAATGTGTATGGTGTGAACGACCAACGACCAAGCCACTGTTCACCAGCCCTGTTCCCAGCTAATTATTTTAATAAACATTTCAGCTTGGATGCTTCAACGATGAATGGTCTTTGGTCTTTGGTCGTTGGTAGTGTGTATGCTCATGTCGTTTGCTCAGCTGTTCAAGGGAAGTCGTTAACGACGGTCGTTAACGACTTGTGCATCGTCAAGTGTGTATGGGCCTTTACAGTGTTGCTGTGTTGTCCTGCATCAGACCAGTTGTAGTGTCCTGTGCATCAGTCAGTCCAGTGACCAGTCACAGTGGTGTCCTCTGCTGCCATATGTCCAGTGATGCTGTATAGAAACAAGTCCCTTACAGTGCTGCTGTGTTGTCCTGCATCAGACCAGTGGTATTGTCCTGTGCATCAGTCAGTCCAGTGACCAGTCACAGTGGTGTCCTCTGCTGCAATATGTCCAGTGCTGCTGTATAGAAACATGTCCCTTACAGTGTTGCTGTGTTGTCCTGCATCAGACTAGTGGTATTGTCCTGTGCATCAGTCAGTCCAGTGACCAGTCACAGTGGTGTCCTCTGCTGCCATATGTCCAGTGCTGCTGTATAATAACAAGTCCCTTACAGTGTTGCTGTGTTGTCCTACATCAGACCAGTGGTAGTGTCCTGTGCATCAGTCCATCCAGTGACCAGTCACAGTGGTGTCCTCTGCTGCCATATGTCTAGTGCTGCTGTAAAATAACAAGTCCCTTACAGTGTTGCTGTGTTGTCCTGCATCAGGCCAGTGGTAGTGTCCTGTGCATCAGTCAGTCCAGTGACCAGTCACAGTGGTGTCCTCTGCTGCCATATGTCCAGTGCTGCTGTATAGGGTGCTGTGTTGTGCTGCATCAGTTCAGTGGTGGTGTATTGTGCTGCATCAGTCCAGTCACAGTGGTGGTGTCCTCTGCCGCCATATGTCCAGTGCTGCTGTATTATAAGTCCCTTACAGTGTTGCTGTGTTGTCCTGCATCAGACCAGTGGTAGTGTCCTGTGCATCAGTCAGTCCAGTGACCAGTCACAGAGGTGTCCTCTGCTGCCATATGTCTAGTGCTGCTGTAAAATAACAAGTCCCTTACAGTGTTGCTGTGTTGTCCTGCATCAGACCAGCGGTAGTGTCCTGTGCATCAGTCAATCCAGTGACCAGTCACAGTAGTGTCCTCTGCTACCATATGTCCAGTGCTGCTGTATAATAACAAGTCCCTTACAGTGTTGCTGTGTTGTCCTGCATCAGACCAGTGGTAGTGTCCTGTGCATCAGTCAGTCCAGTGACCAGTCACAGTGGTGTCCTCTGCTGCCATATGTCCAGTGCTGCTGTATAATAACAAGTCCCTTATAGTGTTGCTGTGTTGTCCTGCATCAGACCAGTGGTAGTGTCCTGTGCATCAGTCAATCCAGTGACCAGTCACAGTAGTGTCCTCTGCTGCCATATGTCCAGTGCTGCTGTATAATAACAAGTCCCTTACAGTGTTGCTGTGTTGTCCTACATCAGACCAGTGGTAGTGTCCTGTGCATCAGTCAGTTCAGTGACCAGTCACAGAGGTGTCCTCTGCTGCCATATGTCCAGTGCTGCTGTAAAATAACAAGTCCCTTACAGTGTTGCTGTGTTGTCCTGCATCAGACCAGTGGTAGTGTCCTGTGCATCAGTCAATCCAGTGACCAGTCACAGTGGTGTCCTCTGCTGCCATATGTCCAGTGCTGCTGTATAATAACAAGTCCCTTACAGTGTTGCTGTGTTGTCCTACATCAGACCAGTGGTAGTGTCCTGTGCATCAGTCAATCCAGTGACCAGTCACAGTGGTGTCCTCTGCTGCCATATGTCCAGTGCTGCTGTATAATAACAAGTCCCTTACAGTGTTGCTGTGTTGTCCTACATCAGACCAGTGGTAGTGTCCTGTGCATCAGTCCATCCAGTGACCAGTCACAGTGGTGTCCTCTGCTGCCATATGTCTAGTGCTGCTGTAAAATAACAAGTCCCTTACAGTGTTGCTGTGTTGTCCTGCATCAGACCAGTGGTAGTGTCCTGTGCATCAGTCAGTCTAGTGACCAGTCACAGTGGTGTCCTCTGCTGCCATATGTCCAGTGCTGCTGTATAGGGTGCTGTGTTGTGCTGCATCCGTTCATTGGTGGTGTATTGTGCTGCATCAGTCCAGTCACAGCGGTGGTGTCCTCTGCTGCCATATGTCCAGTGCTGCTGTATTATAAGTCCCTTACAGTGTTGCTGTGTTGTCCTACATCAGACCAGTGGTAGTGTCCTGTGCATCAATCAGTCCAGTGACCAGTCACAGAGGTGTTCTCTGCTGCCATATGTCTAGTGCTGCTGTAAAATAACAAGTCTCTTACAGTGTTGCTGTGTTGTCCTGCATCAGACCAGTGGTAGTGTCCTGTGCATCAGTCAGTCCAGTGACCAGTCACAGTGGTGTCCCCTGCTGCCATATGTCCAGTGCTGCTGTATAGAAACATGTCCCTTACAGTGTTGCTGTGTTGTCCTGCATCAGACTAGTGGTATTGTCCTGTGCATCAGTCAGTCCAGTGACCAGTCACAGTGGTGTCCTCTGCTGCCATATGTCCAGTGCTGCTGTATAATAACAAGTCCCTTACAGTGTTGCTGTGTTGTCCTACATCAGACCAGTGGTAGTGTCCTGTGCATCAGTCAGTCCAGTGACCAGTCACAGTGGTCTCCTCTGCTGCCATATGTCTAGTGCTGCTGTAAAATAACAAGTCCCTTACAGTGTTGCTGTGTTGTCCTGCATCAGACTAGTGGTTTTGTCCTGTACATCAGTCAATCCAGTGACCAGTCACAGTGGTGTCCTCTGCTGCCATATGTCTAGTGCTGCTGTAAAATAACAAGTCCCTTACAGTGTTGCTGTGTTGTCCTGCATCAGGCCAGTGGTAGTGTCCTGTGCATCAGTCAGTCCAGTGACCAGTCACAGTGGTGTCCTCTGCTGCCATATGTCCAGTGCTGCTATATTATAAGTCCCTTACAGTGTTGCTGTGTTGTCCTGCATCAGACCAGTGGTAGTGTCCTGTGCATCAGTCAGTCTAGTGACCAGTCACAGTGGTGTCCTCTGCTGCCATATGTCCAGTGCTGCTGTATAGGGTGCTGTGTTGTGCTGCATCAGTTCAGTGGTGGTGTATTGTGCTGCATCAGTCCAGTCACAGTGGTGGTGTCCTCTGCTGCCATATGTCCAGTGCTGCTGTATTATAAGTCCCTTACAGTGTTGCTGTGTTGTCCTGCATCAGACCAGTGGTAGTGTCCAGTGCATCAGTCAGTCCAGTGACCAGTCACAGAGGTGTCCTCTGCTGCCATATGTCCAGTGCTGCTGTATAATAACAAGTCCCTTACAGTGTTGCTGTGTTGTCCTGCATCAGACCAGTGGTAGTGTCCTGTGCATCAGTCAATCCAGTGACCAGTCACAGTGGTGTCCTCTGCTGCCATATGTCCAGTGCTGCTGTATAGGGTGCTGTGTTGTGCTGCATCCGTTCATTGGTGGTGTATTGTGCTGCATCAGTCCAGTCACAGTGGTGGTGTCCTCTGCCGCCATATGTCCAGTGCTGCTGTATTATAAGTCCCTTACAGTGTTGCTGTGTTGTCCTGCATCAGACCAGTGGTAGTGTCCTGTGCATCAGTCAGTCTAGTGACCAGTCACAGTGGTGTCCTCTGCTGCCATATGTCCAGTGCTGCTGTATAGGGTGCTGTGTTGTGCTGCATCCGTTCATTGGTGGTGTATTGTGCTGCATCAGTCCAGTCACAGCGGTGGTGTCCTCTGCTGCCATATGTCCAGTGCTGCTGTATTATAAGTCCCTTACAGTGTTGCTGTGTTGTCCTACATCAGACCAGTGGTAGTGTCCTGTGCATCAATCAGTCCAGTGACCAGTCACAGAGGTGTTCTCTGCTGCCATATGTCTAGTGCTGCTGTAAAATAACAAGTCTCTTACAGTGTTGCTGTGTTGTCCTGCATCAGACCAGTGGTAGTGTCCTGTGCATCAGTCAGTCCAGTGACCAGTCACAGTGGTGTCCCCTGCTGCCATATGTCCAGTGCTGCTGTATAGAAACATGTCCCTTACAGTGTTGCTGTGTTGTCCTGCATCAGACTAGTGGTATTGTCCTGTGCATCAGTCAGTCCAGTGACCAGTCACAGTGGTGTCCTCTGCTGCCATATGTCCAGTGCTGCTGTATAATAACAAGTCCCTTACAGTGTTGCTGTGTTGTCCTACATCAGACCAGTGGTAGTGTCCTGTGCATCAGTCAGTCCAGTGACCAGTCACAGTGGTCTCCTCTGCTGCCATATGTCTAGTGCTGCTGTAAAATAACAAGTCCCTTACAGTGTTGCTGTGTTGTCCTGCATCAGACTAGTGGTATTGTCCTGTACATCAGTCAATCCAGTGACCAGTCACAGTGGTGTCCTCTGCTGCCATATGTCTAGTGCTGCTGTAAAATAACAAGTCCCTTACAGTGTTGCTGTGTTGTCCTGCATCAGGCCAGTGGTAGTGTCCTGTGCATCAGTCAGTCCAGTGACCAGTCACAGTGGTGTCCTCTGCTGCCATATGTCCAGTGCTGCTATATTATAAGTCCCTTACAGTGTTGCTGTGTTGTCCTGCATCAGACCAGTGGTAGTGTCCTGTGCATCAGTCAGTCTAGTGACCAGTCACAGTGGTGTCCTCTGCTGCCATATGTCCAGTGCTGCTATATAGGGTGCTGTGTTGTGCTGCATCAGTTCAGTGGTGGTGTATTGTGCTGCATCAGTCCAGTCACAGTGGTGGTGTCCTCTGCTGCCATATGTCCAGTGCTGCTGTATTATAAGTCCCTTACAGTGTTGCTGTGTTGTCCTGCATCAGACCAGTGGTAGTGTCCTGTGCATCAGTCAGTCCAGTGACCAGTCACAGAGGTGTCCTCTGCTGCCATATGTCCAGTGCTGCTGTATAATAACAAGTCCCTTACAGTGTTGCTGTGTTGTCCTGCATCAGACCAGTGGTAGTGTCCTGTGCATCAGTCAATCCAGTGACCAGTCACAGTGGTGTCCTCTGCTGCCATATGTCCAGTGCTGCTGTATAATAACAAGTCCCTTAAGGCCCATACACACTTGACGATAAAATGAGCGACGTCGTTCATTTCAGCCCTCATCAACGACGTCGCTCATTATATCGTCAAGTGTGTATGCATCCGACGACCACCGCTGCGCGGCCCCGCGGGACGTTAACGACCCTCGCTTATCTGTGGAGCATGTATGCTCAATTTCCACTATGGTCGTTACCGACCAGAGACGTCGTTGAATGTGTATGGTGTGAACGACCAACGACCAAGCCACTGTTCACCAGCCCTGTTCCCAGCTAATTATTTTAATAAACATTTCAGCTTGGATGCTTCAACGATGAATGGTCTTTGGTCTTTGGTCGTTGGTAGTGTGTATGCTCATGTCGTTTGCTCAGCTGTTCAAGGGAAGTCGTTAACGACGGTCGTTAACGACTTGTGCATCGTCAAGTGTGTATGGGCCTTTACAGTGTTGCTGTGTTGTCCTGCATCAGACCAGTTGTAGTGTCCTGTGCATCAGTCAGTCCAGTGACCAGTCACAGTGGTGTCCTCTGCTGCCATATGTCCAGTGATGCTGTATAGAAACAAGTCCCTTACAGTGTTGCTGTGTTGTCCTGCATCAGACCAGTGGTATTGTCCTGTGCATCAGTCAGTCCAGTGACCAGTCACAGTGGTGTCCTCTGCTGCAATATGTCCAGTGCTGCTGTATAGAAACATGTCCCTTACAGTGTTGCTGTGTTGTCCTGCATCAGACTAGTGGTATTGTCCTGTGCATCAGTCAGTCCAGTGACCAGTCACAGTGGTGTCCTCTGCTGCCATATGTCCAGTGCTGCTGTATAATAACAAGTCCCTTACAGTGTTGCTGTGTTGTCCTACATCAGACCAGTGGTAGTGTCCTGTGCATCAGTCCATCCAGTGACCAGTCACAGTGGTGTCCTCTGCTGCCATATGTCTAGTGCTGCTGTAAAATAACAAGTCCCTTACAGTGTTGCTGTGTTGTCCTGCATCAGGCCAGTGGTAGTGTCCTGTGCATCAGTCAGTCCAGTGACCAGTCACAGTGGTGTCCTCTGCTGCCATATGTCCAGTGCTGCTGTATAGGGTGCTGTGTTGTGCTGCATCAGTTCAGTGGTGGTGTATTGTGCTGCATCAGTCCAGTCACAGTGGTAGTGTCCTCTGCCGCCATATGTCCAGTGCTGCTGTATTATAAGTCCCTTACAGTGTTGCTGTGTTGTCCTGCATCAGACCAGTGGTAGTGTCCTGTGCATCAGTCAGTCCAGTGACCAGTCACAGAGGTGTCCTCTGCTGCCATATGTCTAGTGCTGCTGTAAAATAACAAGTCCCTTACAGTGTTGCTGTGTTGTCCTGCATCAGACCAGCGGTAGTGTCCTGTGCATCAGTCAATCCAGTGACCAGTCACAGTAGTGTCCTCTGCTACCATATGTCCAGTGCTGCTGTATAATAACAAGTCCCTTACAGTGTTGCTGTGTTGTCCTGCATCAGACCAGTGGTAGTGTCCTGTGCATCAGTCAGTCCAGTGACCAGTCACAGTGGTGTCCTCTGCTGCCATATGTCCAGTGCTGCTGTATAATAACAAGTCCCTTATAGTGTTGCTGTGTTGTCCTGCATCAGACCAGTGGTAGTGTCCTGTGCATCAGTCAATCCAGTGACCAGTCACAGTAGTGTCCTCTGCTGCCATATGTCCAGTGCTGCTGTATAAGCCGCTCATAACTTTATTGTGATTACATAAACCTTGTATTTAAGCTAGCTTATCACTAAATAAAACCACACCACACACTGAAATAAAGACACGGACACAGTAGCTGGAGTTAAAGGTCAGACGATGTTTATTAATCGCTGACCAACTCTTTAAACTAATAATTGAGGACGAATTAGAATTGAAATTGAATATATAATTAACTCTAGTTTGGAGGATGGCAAAAACAGAAAACCGCTGCCAAACCACCAGCACCCGTCACCTAGATGGAAACCACCAAACCAAGGAGGGGAGTACACATACCCCGCCTCCTTCCCGCATAACCCGCATTGTGCTGGCCTTACCCCTCTTTCTCTGGCAAACGTTCGGTTCCCGCAGGGGAACGTCTAAATGTCCAACCGCAAGAAAAGGACACACCTGCCGTCCATTTAAAGAGGGAGCCCCACAATGACCACTTATGCCTGTGTGACAGCTGGTTGGCAGCGATTTCCCGCCAATCTGGCTTTCAATAGCCCACAGCAAAACAAGACCTATCCGCATTCTGGGAGGGCGGGCGGGCAAAACTGAAGGCAAGAGGAAGTCTGGCAAAATGGCCACCCCTTATATACTAAACTGAGACCCTCCTCAACATCCTGATGCACAACCCTCTAATCCAATAGGAAAAAACCCAACTGGGAAACTGATCTGCCTAGCAACTGCTTAGTCATTTAACAACCAATCACAAAAAGTTGATCGCTTATATTGCCTCAGGCTTATGCAGCCTTCAGCTTATCTAAGCCGCTCATAACTTTATTGTGATTACATAAACCTTGTATTTAAGCTAGCTTATCACTAAATAAAACCACACCACACACTGAAATAAAGACACGGACACAGTAGCTGGAGTTAAAGGTCAGACGATGTTTATTAATCGCTGACCAACTCTTTAAACTAATAATTGAGGACGAATTAGAATTGAAATTGAATATATAATTAACTCTAGTTTGGAGGATGGCAAAAACAGAAAACCGCTGCCAAACCACCAGCACCCGTCACCTAGATGGAAACCACCAAACCAAGGAGGGGAGTACACATACCCCGCCTCCTTCCCCAGAGCCGGATTATCAATGGGGCGGATGGAGCTGCAGCTCCAAGCCTCTAATGAAAATAGGCCCACAACATCCTCTGCAGTGTAGCCAGTGCTGACAAGAATTTTTTTTTTTCCTGTCACCACTGTGACCAACAGCCCAGTACATTATACTCCTGGCTGCTCCAAGCACCCACACCCCCGGCTGCCGATTACCTCTACCGAGCCGTCGGAAGCTCCGCCCCCTGGCCGCACCAAGCTCCGCCCCCAGCCATTAGAAGCAGTGTCATGTCACCAGTGCGGAATGTCCTCCTGGTTTCTATAAGCTCCGCCTCCCGGCCACGGAAAACTCCGCCCCCTGCCCACGCTAAGCTCTGCCCTTGGACATCAGAAGAAGTGAGCAGTGTGGAACTCCCTGGTTGCTCTAAGCTCCACCCCCTAGTCACAATAAGCTCCGCCCCTAGCCGCAATAAGCTCCATCCCCGGCCATCAGAAACAATGACACCTGGTTTCTTTAACCCCCTGGTCGCATTTAGCTCCGCCCCCTATCACTCTAAACTCTACCCCTGCACAACTGAAAATGTGCCACCAGTGTGGTAGCCACCTGGTTGCTCTAAAGCTCTTCCCCCACAAGCCATCCAAAGAATCTATGGATTGGTGTGTGTAACTCATTGGGACTACACAGGACATTTCAGTACCTGGATACCCTGAAGCTTGGAACAACTACAGCCTTGGATCTCTGCAACCCAGGATTAGTGGGTGCTACTATACAGCCGATTTTTCACTACTTGGTTATATTCACTGAAGCTGTCTGCAGAGCAGCATATGGTTGTGCACTGGTGCTGTGTGGTGTAACCCTGTGTGCACTGGTGCAGTGTGGTGTAACCCTGTGTGCGCTGGTGCTGTGTGGTGTAAACCTGTGTGCGCTGGTGCAGTGTAACCCTGTGTGCGCTGGTGCAGTGTGGTGTAACCCTGGGTGCACTGGTGCAGTGTGGTGTAACCCTGGGTGCGCTGGTGCAGTGTGGTGTAACCCTGGGTGCGCTGGTGCAGTGTGGTGTAACCCTGTGTGCGCTGGTGTAGTGTGGTGTAACCCTGTGTGCACTGGTGTAGTGTGGTGTAACCCTGGGTGCGCTGGTGCAGTGTGGTGTAACCCTGGGTGCGCTGGTGCAGTGTGGTGTAACCCTGTGTGCGCTGGTGTAGTGTGGTGTAACCCTGTATGCGCTGGTGTAGTGTGGTGTAACCCTGTGCGCTGGTGTAGTGTGGTGTAACCCTGTGTGCACTGGTGCAGTGTGGTGCAAAATACTGTATATGACATGAATATGTATAGGAGGGGTATATATTATTACAGTATATTGGGTTTTTGTGTATATACAGGAGGGTGTATATGTTTATTGGCGGGTATGTGTATAAGCAGGGTTTTTGTATATATGTACAGGACAATGGATGTATGTGCATGTACAGGAGGGTGTCTTTATGTATATTATGGAGCTGTATGTGTATATACATGAGGAATGTATATACAGTATGTATATTATGAGGAATGTGTATGTACAGAGGGATTTATGCATTATGTACAGTAGGACTACACTGTAGACAATAATGACACTTCGTCCATGATATTGGCTAGTGTGTATGTACTATGTCGCTGTGCATGCATGTCTGACGGGTGATATCACCAGTGAGGGCCATGCTGCCGAATGCAGCATGGCCCCCACCGTCATTCGTCGCTGACGGCATCGGCAAGTGTGTATGCACTTGCTGATGCTTGCCCCACTGCCGGGTCCCATTGTCTCAGATATCGACGGGTACACGCAGGGGCAAACGCAGGATTTAGTAAGGGGGGTTTCCGTGTGTATGTGTATATATAACACACACACACACACACACACACACACACACACACACACACACACACACACACACACACACACACACGGTCGTAAAGGAAATGTGATATTGAATGCTTCTACGTTTTGGTTTTATTAAAAAAACTGTCGTCAGGAATCCAAACATTAAAAAGGTCTTGTGTCAAATGTGAATGTATGTGAAAATATGTTAATGTATTTAAGATAAGACCTTTTTAATGTTTGGTTTCTTGACAACAGTTTTGACTTTGACTACATGCAAGCACGCATGTTGGTGTGTGTGCAATACAGTTGGCTCATTGAATTTATTTTTGGTGCTTCTTAAGTGCAGGTTGTTGTGTTTAAGTTATACCCCTTTCACACCGCAGCTTGTACCCGGTAAATTTCCGTTTTTACTGGCTTCCTAAACGGTTCGAGCTGCGATGTGAAAGGGTCACCTTCAATTTACCGTTTACAAAATACCGGTATTTTTAAACGGTAAAAAAGCAGGGTCCTACCCGTTTCAGACCCGTTTCATTGTGCAGTGTGAAAGGGTCTGAAACGGTATTTGCAAGCCCCAGAAGGTCATAGGCTGTCTCCATGTGTGATGTCACCAGGCAGAACCAGGAAATAAACATTTAAAATGACAACCACTGTTTTGTATGGGTGAAACGGGTTCAGTGTGAAAGGTACCAAAACGGTAATGAAATGGTAATATACTGGTTACAACATGCGATGTGAAGGGGGTTTAACTGCTCAGACCCGTTTTAAGAACCGTTTAAAGAACCGTTTCAAAAGCAGGTTTTGCGATGTGAAAGCAGCATAAGTTACAGAAAACAATGTGGAAAAGTCAATTAACATTGCAGGGATGCAGCTCCTCGGTTAAGTGCCTGGGCTTTTCATTCGCTCACATGGTAAACCTGCTACTAGCGGATTTCTACTCACAGCATCCCAAGGGGGCGAGCAGAAATTTGCATCAAGTATTGCCTTAAGGCTAGTTGCGGTGTTACTGTGTTATAATAGCATCACGCCCTGCACATGAGATGCAGTTTACCGCAACTAAGCCCTGGGCATTTGTCACGGCAAGGTGCATCTCCTGGGTTAAATGCGGGACATGATGCGTTCAACAGAATAGCTCAGGCACTTAACCTGGGAGCTACAGCCCCGCAATGCTAATTGAATTCCCTCCAATGTGTATTTATTAGGGCTATTTTATATACTGTATTGCTATAGATATAAAGCAAGCAGTACTTTGCAAAAAGTTCAATAACAAAAATGAAGCAGGTGCCCTCCAACCTGGTACATATATCAATGGGCCAGTAATACATGCAGCACTGCAGCGGCAGCACTCTATGGAGAATAATTATAGAAGGTGACCAGCGTTCAGTGTTATTGCAGTATTTTGGTCAGGGTACACTGTGTGTGCACGGTATCCGGACTCCAGGTCGGCAACAAAAAGGTCGACACACCTTAGGTCGACGCCAATTGGTCGACACGCCTTAGGTCGACGTGGACAAAAAGGTCGACATGGACAAAATGTTGACAGGAACAAGGTCGACATGGAAAAAGGTCGACATGAGTTTTTCACAATTTTTTTCTTTTTTGGAACCTTTTCATACTTAACGATCCACGTGGACTACGATTGGAACGGTAATCTGTGCTGAGCGAAGCAGAGCGAAGGCACCATGCCCGAAGCATGGCGAGCGAAGCGAGCCATGCGAGGGGACGCGGTGCATTAATTGGGGTTCCCGGTCACTCTACGAAGAAAACGACACCAAAAAAACATAAAAAACTCATGTCGACCTTGTTCCATGTTGACCTTGTTCCTGTCGACCTTTTGTCCATGTCGACCTTTTGTCCATGTCGACCTAAGGTGTGTTGACCAATTGGCGTCGACCTAAGGTGTGTCGACCGTTTTGTTGTCGACCTGGAGTCCCAGACCCTGTGTGCACACAGAGGTGCAGCTGCAACTATACTGCACTGTATCAGAGATGTCTGGTAAATGTGCTGGGCGTTTCTGGGCAGTGACTGGGAGGTGGCTATTAATGCGCGCAAAAATGGTCTGTCTCATGGGCGTGTTGCATACATGATGCTAAAGTGTTTGCGTACACAGACGCTTCATCGCTCACACTGGAGCCCACACTAAGGTGGAAACTCTGCACTTACCCAAGGAATGGTGCAAGTTTCCATGGTGTGGCCAGTAATGGTGTCTAAGAACCAGACAAGAAAGAGGAACTACGCCAAGCGGTATTACAGCATTTATAGACACTGACAGTGGGCGTTTCAGTCCTTGCACATTCGCACACATATTTATGCACAAGGGAAGGGCTTTGTAGCGGCAGATGTATAGTGCAGGTCACATATTGGCTTTATTTATTAATTATTATTATTTCATATGTTTTCATGTTCTGCTCCTCGTACTTTGGGGGTAATTCAGACTAGATCGATGCAGGGGCAGCGATCGCAGTCTGAATTACTAAGCGCAGTGCGCATGCGACCCGGGATGCAACAAGTAGCTCCCTGCCAGAGCGCAGGAGCTGCGCTGGCAGGGAGCTACTTGTCAAGTACAAAAGCATCACCGCTGTGTGGTGATTTTGTACGTGTGCGGGGGGGCGTGGGGAGGGCCTGACATGCGGGGTAACTGATCGTAGATGTGCTAAATTTAGCACATCCACGATCAACTCTGAATTACCCCCTTTATTCAAAGCTAGATATTGGGAAATTACCAATTTTCAGGTATATGTTTCTGTCAAAGCGCTCTAAATAAAATTAATAAGCCATGAGATTGTGCAGGAAGGGGGGAGGGGGGGGGGGGTTATGCAGTGATCAGTAATATAATAGGTGGTGTATGTGTCATTATGCCATACCCCCTTTGAAGACCATACCCCCACAACACTGGTCACACCCCACACACCCCCATCAGTACTCACACCCCCGCCATACTGATCTCACACCTCCAGCGGCACACACGCAATAGGCCCTTCAGAAATTTCAGCTCCAGGCCCACGTGAACCTTAATCTGGCACTGTCCTTCCCGCATAACCCGCATTGTGCTGGCCTTACCCCTCTTTCTCTGGCAAACGTTCGGTTCCCGCAGGGGAACGTCTAAATGTCCAACCGCAAGAAAAGGACACACCTGCCGTCCATTTAAAGAGGGAGCCCCACAATGACCACTTATGCCTGTGTGACAGCTGGTTGGCAGCGATTTCCCGCCACCAAGGTTTACCAAACCGCCACCGCCATCCGCAAACAGAAACTTAACCAACCAGAAACAAACTAGCTCTACCGAAAAAGACCGAAAATATCTTCCAGAAAAAACTGCACTCCTTCCGGAGAAAGGTGAACCCCATCGTCTCTATAGAACTGTCTGTTCTGCAGCACCAGCAGAGGATGCTTAATTGCCACTCCGCCTATGGCCTTGACAAACAGAGACACCGTCGAGTTCACCTTTTTGCGTGCTTTCTCCAGCGCCGAGAAACGCACCGCACCACGCCAATGGAAACGGGGCACCATTTCCGACCAGACAATGCATACCCCAGGCCAGTGACAACGTATAGCCACTACATCCGCCTTTATAGACAAAATCAAGTCTATGCCTTTCACTCGGCCCAGATCATTACCACCCAGATGGATGATAATACAACTGGGGCGACCCCAGCGGCGCTCCCGTGCAAACAGGACGCGCAACAAATCACCCCATAACATGCCCCTAACACCTAGCCATCTAAACTGCCTGGACCCAAAAATCTCATTCGCCCTAGCCGCCATGGGATGTTTCTCTGCCCAAAAAACGTATGAATGACCAACCATCCATATGTGGTCTCCAAAATTGATGACAGCTGTAAAAGAAAATATCCTAATGTCAGATTATGCACATAATCTGTAACTGAAACACAACGTAAACCAATTAAACCCAAGTGAAGGAGAAAACTCAAAAAACCTCCCGTGGACCTTGGTAGAACAGCCAATTGAAATTAGGCCCCCTCGGAGGAAAAATTTAAAAAATTCGCTTCACACCCTCGATTCCTGAACGGTAAGCGTTCAAAAACCGACGAGTAAACACGTTTTTGGGTTAGCGCAACCGGCGCACTTATAACTTATCTATACGGACGTAGGACTTATAGGAGGCCGACTTCCAGCGACCCAACTCCCGAATAGCCGCTGGTGATGAACCAGCGGCCGCCGCATGGGTAGCCGCCCCAATCCGAAAGGAATGAGTACCGAAGTCCGCCTCCTGCAAGCCCAACGCCGTTAAACATTTCTTAAACACCGATGAAAACTGAAACTTCGTCAGAGGGTCCGACTGCGCGTGTACCAGCAACTGGTTGCCCCCCGGAGGTCTTAACCGCACATACTCTTGCGTCAGCCGCAGCGGGCAAACGCCCATACCCTCCTGAGCCTCCAAGGACAACCAGCGACCCCGACCTGTTTGATCTGTCTTGGATCGCACAATCCTACAGAGCAACAGGCCCTCCTGCAAGCGCACATTCTCATAGAGCAGACCCGATTCCCGGGACGCCTTGCTGCTCGCCACTAGCTCGCTCACCCGAAACGCCCCGAAAAAGGCCAGGGCATACGCGCTACTAAACAAAGCCACCTCAAATTCCGAGGACGCAATCCGAGGTAGCACATGCAGCAAGTCCGCTAGCAGCTGCAACGTTATAGGCCTACGTGAATCCGCGGGCGCCGGGTGCAACCTAGCCCAACCTTTCAGCGCTCTGGAAAGGACAAACGACCCCGTGGGGTCCGTTGTCCCGTGGAGTCGCGAGTGAAAGGCGATGCCCGCAAGGGCAGTAGCCATGGCAGCTTTTGACCTACCGTTTTGGTAATGCTCCCAAACAAAGGTCAACAGGGCGTCGGCCGAGGACTCACCTGCTACCCCGTACCTACTCTGAAAGGCTGACCAATCCCGCCATGCAGCATCGTACGCACGTAGCGTGGAGGGAGCCAGTGCACACCTGGCCAACGCCGTTAAACCGCTTCGACCATCTGCCAGACAGAAGGTGGGCACTGTAACCCCTCTGCCTCCGCTCCCGGAACCAACGTCCTGAATTTGTCAAACTGGAACCGGGACAATGCATCCGCAATTCCATTGTCAACTCCGGGAACGTGGCGAGCCCTAAAATTAATATTACGCTGTAAACAAACTAGCACTAAATGCCTTAGTAATCGCAGGGCCTGCGGCGATGATGAACGCTGATTATTTATCGCATGCACTACCCCTAGGTTGTCGCAAAGAAACAAAATGTCCCTATTTGCGAACTGTCCGGCCCATAACTCCAGCGCCACTAAGATTGGGAACAATTCCAGCAGCAGCAGGTTCTTGGTAAACCCACGCGTTACCCAAGATGCCGGCCAGGCCGCAGCGCACCACGCGCCAGCAAAGAACGCTCCGAAACCCCGACTGCCTGAAGCATCCGTGAACAACTGCAGCTGCTCACTGGAACAACAAGGAGCGGGCCACAACACTTCCCTGTTGAAGGACACCAGGAAAGAGACCCAAACCCGCAAATCATCCTTGATCTCGCGGGACAGGTAAACGGAGTGATTCTGTCGAACCGTCCCCGCTGTGGCCCGCTCAAGTTTGCGACAGAAAATCCTACCCATGGGGATAATCCGACACGCAAAATTGAGAGAGCCAAGCAAGGACTGCACCTGCTTAAGCCGAACCCTGCGTTTTCCTAAACAGTCTGTAATCAAACCCAATAGCTTCTGCACCTTATCCTCGGGCAAGCGACAGCACCCCCCCACCGTGTCGATCTCGATACCTAAATAGCTAAGACAAGTGCAAGGACCCTCGCACTTATCCTGCGCAACAGGTACCCCTAAAGCGCAGAATAACGACCTGGTCACCGAGAGAATGTCCCCACAGACCGAACTGTCCCCGGGTCCTACAAAAAGAAAATCATCCAGATAGTGAGCCACCCCCGGTTGCCCGGAGGCGGTCTGGACGCACCAGTGCAAAAATGTGCTAAAACACTCAAAGTAGGCGCAGGATACAGAACAGCCCATGGGGAGACACCGATCGACGTAGAATTCGCCCCCTATTTTGAAACCCAGAAACCGCAAGGAATCTGGGTGCAGCGGGAGTAGGCGAAAGGCTGACTCCATGTCCAATTTTGCCAACAGACTCCCTGGACCATCATCCCGCACTAAGCGCAGCGCGTCGTCAAACGATTGATATCGAACTCTGCATTGGGCTTCCGGGATAGCGTCGTTGACCGACACCCCCGGCGGGTGAGACAAGTGCTGTATCAAACGAAACTTGCCTATGGCCTTCTTGGGCACCACCCCTATTGGGGAAATGCACAAGGAGGGCAACGGGGAAAAGGCGTAGGGCCCAGCCATGCGCCCTCGCTCAATCTCCCCGTCGACCTTCCGCCGGATCTCCTGCGGGAATTCACGAGCCGATCTCAAATTCTGGCGTGCAACCACATACACCGAATCCGGAATCGGCAAGCGAAAACCCTGCTGAAAACCCTCCGAGAGAAACGATGCGGCCGTCCGATCGGGATATAACGCAAGCCAGCGCAGCAACTCGGAAACTATAATCGGGGAGAAGGCCTTACTTGCCAATTCCACCGGCCTCGGTGGAAGAGGCAGGCTTACTGCCTGTTGACGCGGTGCATTCCTTGGCCGGGTGATTGGATCCGCACACCCTGCATGAGTGGCGAAAACGACAGCTCGTTCCTTTGACGCATTTACCGTCGTTGTAGGCGAAACACTTCCCTTTCCCCGTCAATCGGGAAGCTGCCACCCCGGACGCCCCGGGCTTCTTGGCCGTGACGTCTGGGGTGGGTTTGACCTGCTGCGTGACCTCCAACCACACCTCAACGTCCTTAAAACCCGCGGGCAGGATGGGGTTGCCATCCTGATTGCGACGAAACTTCTCGTCGTAATCCCGCCACGCAGACCCTTTGGATTTTAAGTACATATCGTGTACTAAAAACAAATATTTCACCAAATTGGCATACTCCGCGGGACGGGATTCCGTGTAGCAAACCATGAACACCAAAAACCCACGCAGCCACTGGTGGAAATTGCGGAACGCATTTTCCCCCATACCGCCCGGTTTCTTGGCTGCCTCAAAACCCTGCCGCATTTCCTCCGTAAGGGTGAATACGTCCACATACTTCCCCTTGCGGATCTTTTCCCGCATGCGCTTGCGAACCCCCCTTGTAACCGCCGTGTTGGCGCAATGCACCATCTCGCCGAAACGGGGAGGGTCCGAAGGGACCACCTGCGCAGGAGCGGCCGCCTTATGCGCCTCCTTAGCCATTCGCCGCGCGATGAGCCTAGCTAATTTACGCGGGCGCCGCGGAGAGCCGGATGATATGCTGCTGGAAGACGATGAACTACATGTTGAAACGTGTAAAGAAATATCTAGCTCACCGGAGTTCGAAGGACCCGGAACCTCTTCGTCCGCTGCACCCGCCTCCGCTGATGGCCGTACCTCCACGTTCGCCGTCCCGCTTGTCCGTGATCTTCGCCTCATGCCGGTTGTAGCCCCCGAACTAGGCGGGACCTGTGAGGGAGAAGAAGAGGGGACCACAGGCACAGGGGGAACCAGAACATTATTAACACTTGCCCGCAATTGCGGCGGCGGAGGGACCGCCCCTCCGCTCTGCGGCGGATGGCCGCCCGGCAACTGTAGGGAGGGGGCCCCCGCCGAGGTGTACCCGATCGACTGCGTAAAGGCCGACCCGCTTGCTGCGCCAAAAATCGCGGGGTAAGATGGCCGCCAAGCCGCATGCGGCAGGCAGACGCCTGCTCCTGCCCCTCCGTATGAAGCCGGAAGGAACTGAGGGGGCGCCGGGAGAGGGGGCCAACCTTGTGCCACCTGATACCCCCCACCCGGTGCCTGTCCTGGCTGCAGGCCCGCAAAGGCCGGCATGGGCACCGCGACTCGGGGTCCCCCGACCGACCACGTGGACTGCCCGCCGGCGCACGCGCTGGCCCCACGCGGGGAAAACTGTGTGTCGGCCGTGGTCATGAAACCCATGGAAGGCATACTGGCGGCAAAAGGGAATGCTGGGGCCGGAGGCCACGCAAACCCCCCGGGGAAGGACTGGCTCCCCGCGTAGCCTTGCTGAGCTGTTACCGCGAGCGCCCCGCCGTGCGTAAAATAAGCCGTCGATACGGACGCCTGCGTGGACCCGCATTGCAAAGGACCGTGGAGGGCGTGGGGAGACTGATACCCTGTAAGCGAGGGCGCCGCCCATGGCGGCGGGGCAGCCGACGCCCAGGGGGCGCCCAAGCAGGGCTCTGATGCCGGGGGGAAAACCTGCCATGCTGATGCAGCCGGGGCGGGCGTGGCGGCAGCCGGCGCCACGTCCCCCGTCCCGGACACCAGGGGCCCCGCGTCGCCACCAATCATCAGGGGTGCGCTGGCCTCCCTGATGTAATTTGGCAGTGTGCTGTCCTGAACTGTCCCAGGGACAGCGGGAGGCGCTACCCGCTGCCCTGGGCTCATATCACTCTGCACATTAAACCCCACCTCCCCCCCCGCAGCTCTGCTGCGGCGGTCCTGTGCCACCAGGACGCCGCCGGGAGCCACGAGCGAGGGTGGAGGAAGGGAGCCGTCCGCGGTGCCAGGCTGAGGGTGAGTGAACGAACTTGCCGCCGGAAGCGCCGGGTCACGCGGCCCAGCCGGGTCGCGCGCACCCGCGCCCTGTGACATGCGGCTGCTGGTGGGGGACGGAGGGGGACTGGAAGAGACCGGAGCTGGAGGGCGGGGAGAGGCCCGTCCTGCTGCAAGCGCCGGGGTGCGCGGCTCGGCCGAGCCGCGCGCCCCGGAACCACGTGACGAGCGGCCGCTGGCCGCCCGTCTCCGTGCGGCAGGGGAGCGGGCTGTAACTGCCCGCCCCCGCCGCCTGTCCGCAGCAGGGGAAAGCCCACTCTGGGGAGCGACGCTCGGAGAGCGGGAGCGGAGGGCACTCCCTGCCTCCACGAGGCGCCTGGGAGGGGGAGCAGAGCGACGAGGACGAGGCATGACAGGAGGGTGAGGGGACAGTCTGCACCACAATCAAAGCACACAGCAACAGAGATAAGGCTGTTAAATAATGCCCAGTGAAGGCAACTAAAACTCACAAATCTATAGCAAAGAAAAGACAAGCAGTGTGATACTTATCCTTCCTGGGCAAAACTGAAGGCAAGAGGAAGTCTGGCAAAATGGCCACCCCTTATATACTAAACTGAGACCCTCCTCTCCATCCTGATGCACAACCCTCTAATCCAATAGGAAAAAACCCAACTGGGAAACTGATCTGCCTAGCAACTGCTTAGTCATTTAACAACCAATCACAAAAAGTTGATCGCTTATATTTCCCTTACAGTGTTGCTGTGTTGTCCTACATCAGACCAGTGGTAGTGTCCTGTGCATCAGTCAGTTCAGTGACCAGTCACAGAGGTGTCCTCTGCTGCCATATGTCCAGTGCTGCTGTAAAATAACAAGTCCCTTACAGTGTTGCTGTGTTGTCCTGCATCAGACCAGTGGTAGTGTCCTGTGCATCAGTCAATCCAGTGACCAGTCACAGTGGTGTCCTCTGCTGCCATATGTCCAGTGCTGCTGTATAATAACAAGTCCCTTACAGTGTTGCTGTGTTGTCCTACATCAGACCAGTGGTAGTGTCCTGTGCATCAGTCAATCCAGTGACCAGTCACAGTGGTGTCCTCTGCTGCCATATGTCCAGTGCTGCTGTATAATAACAAGTCCCTTACAGTGTTGCTGTGTTGTCCTACATCAGACCAGTGGTAGTGTCCTGTGCATCAGTCCATCCAGTGACCAGTCACAGTGGTGTCCTCTGCTGCCATATGTCTAGTGCTGCTGTAAAATAACAAGTCCCTTACAGTGTTGCTGTGTTGTCCTGCATCAGGCCAGTGGTAGTGTCCTGTGCATCAGTCAGTCCAGTGACCAGTCACAGTGGTGTCCTCTGCTGCCATATGTCCAGTGCTGCTGTATAGGGTGCTGTGTTGTGCTGCATCAGTTCAGTGGTGGTGTATTGTGCTGCATCAGTCCAGTCACAGTGGTGGTGTCCTCTGCCGCCATATGTCCAGTGCTGCTGTATTATAAGTCCCTTACAGTGTTGCTGTGTTGTCCTGCATCAGACCAGTGGTAGTGTCCTGTGCATCAGTCAGTCCAGTGACCAGTCACAGAGGTGTCCTCTGCTGCCATATGTCTAGTGCTGCTGTAAAATAACAAGTCCCTTACATTGTTGCTGTGTTGTCCTGCATCAGACCAGCGGTAGTGTCCTGTGCATCAGTCAATCCAGTGACCAGTCACAGTAGTGTCCTCTGCTACCATATGTCCAGTGCTGCTGTATAATAACAAGTCCCTTACAGTGTTGCTGTGTTGTCCTGCATCAGACCAGTGGTAGTGTCCTGTGCATCAGTCAGTCCAGTGACCAGTCACAGTGGTGTCCTCTGCTGCCATATGTCCAGTGCTGCTGTATAATAACAAGTCCCTTATAGTGTTGCTGTGTTGTCCTGCATCAGACCAGTGGTAGTGTCCTGTGCATCAGTCAATCCAGTGACCAGTCACAGTAGTGTCCTCTGCTGCCATATGTCCAGTGCTGCTGTATAATAACAAGTCCCTTACAGTGTTGCTGTGTTGTCCTACATCAGACCAGTGGTAGTGTCCTGTGCATCAGTCAGTTCAGTGACCAGTCACAGAGGTGTCCTCTGCTGCCATATGTCCAGTGCTGCTGTAAAATAACAAGTCCCTTACAGTGTTGCTGTGTTGTCCTGCATCAGACCAGTGGTAGTGTCCTGTGCATCAGTCAATCCAGTGACCAGTCACAGTAGTGTCCTCTGCTGCCATATGTCCAGTGCTGCTGTATAATAACAAGTCCCTTACAGTGTTGCTGTGTTGTCCTGCATCAGACCAGTGGTAGTGTCCTGTGCATCAGTCAGTCCAGTGACCAGTCACAGTGGTGTCCTCTGCTGCCATATGTCCAGTGCTGCTGTATAATAACAAGGCCCTTACAGTGTTGCTGTGTTGTTCTGCATCAGACCAGTGGTAGTGTCCTGTGCATCAGTCAGTCCAGTGACCAGTCACAGTGGTGTCCTCTGCTGCCATATGTCCAGTGCTGCTGTATAATAACAAGGCCCTTACAGTGTTGCTGTGTTGTTCTGCATCAGACCTGTGGTAGTGTCCTGTGCATCAGTCTGTCCAATTACCAGTCACAGTGGTGTCCTCTGCTGCCATATGTCCAGTGCTACTGTCTAAGTCCAGACCATTGCAGTGGTGCTGTGTTGTCCTGCATCATTCCAGTGGTGGTGTCCCTGGGCTGCCGTATATGTCCAGTGGTACTGCTGTATAAGTCTAGTGGTACTGCCGTATATGTCCAATGATACTGCCGTATATGTCCAGTGATCCTGCCATATAATTACAGTGGTACTGCCGTATATGTCCAGCGATACTGCCGTATATGTCCAGCGGTACTGCCGTATAATTTCAGTGGTACTGCCGTATAAGTCCAGTGATCCTGCCATATAATTACAGTGGTACTGGCGTATAAGTCCAGTGATCCTGCCATATAATTACAGTGATCCTGCAGTATAATTCCATATAAGTCCATATAATTCCGTATAAGTCCAGTCCAATGATGCTGCCATATAAATTCAGTGGTGCTGTCCTGTGCTGTATATTATTTACTCCAAATAAAGGGGTTATTAATATTTAATCCAAATAATTTTGACAGGGTTTGCCCTGTGAGGTGTAGGGGTATGCTCTCTTGTGCCGCATATTGTGTTATATAACTCCAGAAAAATAATGGAGAACAAACATTTGGAGGATAAAATAGGGAAAGATCAAGAACAACTTCCTCCTAGTGCTGAAGCTGCTGCCACTAGTCATGACATAGACGATGAAATGCCATCAACGTTGTTTGCCAAGGCCGATGCCCAGTGTGATAGCAGAGGGCATGTAAAATCCAAAAAGCCAAAGCTAAGTAAAAAGACCCAAAAAAATAAATTTAAATAGTCTGAGGAGAAACGTAAACTTCCCAATATGCCATTTATGACACGGAGTGGCAAGGAGCAGCTAAGGCCCTGGCCTATGTTCATGACTTGTGGTTCAGCTTCACATGACGATGGAAGCCCTCATCCTCCAGATAGAAAAATTATAAGAGTTAAGCTGGAAAAAGCACAGGAAAGACCTGTGTGTTCTAAGATGGTATCACAAATCCCCATGGAGAGTTCAAGTGTGTCGGCGGTTGCGATGCCTGACCTTCCCAACACTGGACAGGAAGAGGTGGCTCCTTCCACCATTTGCACGCCCCCTGCAAGTGCTGGAAGGAGCACCCACCGTCCAGTTTCTGATATTCAAATTGTAGATGTCACTGTTGAAGTACACCAGGATGACAGGATGAGGATATGGGTGTTGCTGGCGCCGAGGAGGAAGTTGACGATGAGGATTCTGATGGTGATGTGGTTTGTTTAAATCAGACACCGTGGGAGACACCTGTTGTCAGTGGGATGAAGAAGCTCATTGTGATGCCTGGGCAAAATACCAAGAAAGCCACCTCCTCGGTGTGGAATTATTTCTCCACAAATCCGGACAACAGGTGTCAAGCCGTGTGTTGCCTCTGTCAATCTGTAATAAGTAGGAGTAAGGATGTTAACCACCTAGGAATATCCTCCCTTATACGTCACCTGCAGCGCATTCATCAGAAGTCAGTGTCAAGTTGTGAAACTTTGGGTAAGAGCGTAAGTGTCATGAAGCGGTCGCTTACCGCTACGGCCCGCGGGTCCGTCCCTTGCCGGTGCGGCTGCTTGGGGTGCTGTGCGCCCGCATGGGGACACGGCACAATCGTCGGCAGGGATGACGCGGTCTCCGGGAGTGTGGAGACCTAGTGGCGTGCAGCGCTCCTGTGTGTCTGCGGCATGGGGGCGACCATGTTGGAGACAAAGTGTGCACCAATGAGCATCTATGGGTGAGTGTCAGCCAATCCTGTTTCCATGCTGTCTATAAATAGGCTGGGAATTTGGCATTCTATGCCAGTGCTTTGTTTTGGATACTCTGTACCCTAGCTCTGTGCTCCTGCAGATTATATTTGTGTATTTCCAGTTGTTAGGTCCTATCTCTGCTCTCAGTGATTGCCAGTCATCTCCCGCTGCAAGGATCTCGCCAGTTCCTAGCACGCGGTCATGGTCAACTGCTCTCCCACCGATGCCTTCGGATACTGTAGGATTCCCACGGTGATTCTCTCGCTTCAGCCTGCTCTCTTCATCCACGTCTTCGCCTCATCCAGCAACCAGTCTTCACAAGTTCTTCATTTACGTCTTCACATCATTCTGCAACCAGTTTTCACAGCTCTTCATTCACGTCTTTGCATCATGCAGTAACCAGTCTTCACTGTCCTTCATTCACGTCTTCGCATCATCCAGCAACCAATCTTCATAGTTCTTCATTCACGCCCTCGCACCACCCTGCAACCAGTCTTCGCAAGTTCCACATCCACGTCTTTATATTATTCGGCACACAGTCTTCTCAGTTCTTCAGCTTCGCCTTCATATCACTCAACAACTCAAAACCACGATTCTTCAACCACGTCTTGTACCAACTAAAGGATATTCATCACTCTTCTTCAGTCTCGGCCTCGCATCGTTCAGTGACTTACCTTTCATCAGTTTTCCAACCCAGAACTGTTTAGTCTCTGTCTTCCTACAGTCTCATTCTGATCTGTTATCTTTAATAAATAGATGAGAAGGAATTATCTTCGTCCTCCTTTTTTCCAGCACTCAGGGACATCTGCCTCTTCGATTGGTCAAAGACCAATGGATCCACAGAAACACCCCGGTCTGACAGTAAGCACTGGCCACATGGATCCGACAGGCGACCAGGCCTCTGGAGGCGATGCTACAGCCAACATTCTCTCGCCTGGAGATTCAGGAATCCACTCAGTCGCAAATTGTTCAATTCATGCAAACCAAGTCTGATCGGCTAGAGGCTTTTCATGCGGCCATTAGGGCTCCACAGTCTCCGGCTCCGGTAGTCTCCTCTTCAGTAGTTACTCCAGCGACAATCTCAACGTCACGTCTGCAGCTATCTCCTCCTAGCAAGTTCGATGGCTCTCCGAAACTTTGTAGGGGATTCCTTAACCAGTGTGAAATTCAGTTTGAGTTTCAGTCGGCTAATTTCCCATCGGCTTGCATGAAGATCGCATAACCACCTCAGCACCCCTGGAGATCCTTCGCATTTGGCAGGGCTCACGTCTTGTCAGTCAGTATCTGATCCAGTTCCGTACCTTGTCCTCCGAGCTTAATTGGAATGAGGAGGCCTTAGTCGCTGCATTCTGGAACGGGCTTTCCGACAAGATTAAGGATGATTTGACGGTTCGGGATGTACCAACGAAGTTGGACGAATTGATTTCCATTTGTAACATACTTGACTTACGGTATAGGGGCCCTCATTCCGAGTTGTTCGCTCGCTAGCTGCTTTTAGCATTGCAAACGCTAGGCCGCCGCCCTCTGGGAGTGTATCTTAGCTTAGCAGAATAGCGAACGAAAGATTAGCAGAATTGCTACTATATAATTCCTTTCAGTTTCTGAGTAGCTCCAGACCTACTCCTAGATTGCGTTCAGCTCGGTCCGTTTAGTTCCTGATTTGAGGTCACAAACACTCCCTGCGTTCGGCCAGCCACTCCTGCGTTTTTGCCTGACACGCCTGCGTTTTTTTAGCACACTCCCGGAAAATGCTCAGTTACCACCCAGAAACGCCCCTTTCCTGTCAATCACTCACCGATCAGCAGTGCGACTGAAAAGCGCCGCACGAACAACAGCAAAACTGGTAAGTTTTTAGTTAAATAATTAAGCGCATGCGCGTTGCATACCATGCGCATGCGCATTTAGCAACAAGTCGCAGCGTAGCGAAAATCGGCAATGAGCGAACAACTCGGAATGATCCCCAGGGAACGCTGTTTGGAAAAGTCCAAGTTCGAGCGACCTGGTCTTCGCTTTCGTTCCAGACCTCGACAAGATCCCACTCTGTTACAATACCCTTTGTCAACGGAAGAACCAATGCAGACTGGTCGCTCTCGGCTTACGGATGAGGAACGTACTCGTCGCCAGCAGGGGAACCTCTGTATGTATTGCGGTTCCTCCGAACACTTCGTCAAGTCTTGTAAACTCCGGTCGGAAAACTCCCGCTCCTAGCTTACTTCAGAGAGGTTAAGCTAGGAGTTACTCTAGAATCATGTTCCAGGAAGGAGCCAACGTTGTCCATTTGTTTGGAAGTTCCTTCTTCTACGGTCATCATTGCTGCTCTACTCGATTCTGGTGCGGTTGAGAACTTCATTACTTCCACTTTCATTAAACAGTCCAAAAGTTCAAACTGTGCCTTTGGATTTAGCAGTTTCCATTACAGCGGTGGATGGAAGTCCAATTCCCGAAGGCATAATCACTCGTCATACTGTACCTATCAAGATGAAAGTGGGCGCACTACATTCCGAATATATCTCCTTCCTCGTAATTCCCAAAGCCTCTCATGTTACCCTGGTTACAAAGGCATAATCCACAGCTCAGATGGTGAACCATGGAGATTCTCTCCTGGGGAGAATCCTGTTTTGAAGATTGTTTAGTTTCTGTCAAACCTCTATGTTCATTTCATGTCTCCGAGTTACGTTCGATTTATCAACCTTTCGAGGATGTCTTCAGTAAGCAAGGAGCCGATTTCTTGCCTCCTCAACGAGAATGGGACTGTCCAATTGACTTAGTACCAGGTAAAACTCCTCCCAGGGGTCGTATTTATCCATTGTCCATCCCCGAGACTCAGACCATGTCATAGTATATACAGGAGAACTTGCCCAAAGGCTTTATCAGACCTTCTTCCTCGCCTGCGGGAGCTTGGGGTTTTTCTGTAAAAAAGAAAGACAGTGGTCTGCGACCGTGCATAGATTACTGCGGACTTAATGAAATCACAGTCAAGAACCGGTACCCACTCCTGTTAATTCCTGAATTGTTCGATCGAGTGAAAAGGGTCACAGTTTTCACGAAACTAGATCTACGTGGAGCTTACAATTTGATTCGCATTCGTTCAGGAGACGAGTGGAAAACGACCTTTAATACTCCAGACGGGCACTACGAGTATCTTGTGATGCCGTTCGGCCTATGCAACGCTCCTGCTGTCTTTCAAAGCTATGTGAACGAGCTTTTTCGAGATTTACTTTATAACTGTTTGGTGGTATACTTGGATGATATCCTGATATTCTCTAAAGATCTGGAGTCCCATAGTGTCCAAGTTAAAGAAGTTTTAGCCCACCTAAGAAGGAATCGTTTATATTGTAAATTGGAAAAATGCACCTTTGAAGTATCATCTATTCCATTCCTCGGTTACATCATCTCTGGATCTGAACTACAGATGGATCCCACTAAAGTCCAAGCCATTCGGGACTGGTCAGCTCCTTCGACTCTCAAAGGAATTCAATGCTTCCTTGGCTTTGCCAATTTCTACAGGAGATTTATTAAGAATTATTCCTCGATTGTCGCCCCCATCACAGCCTTAACTCGCAAAGGTGCTGTTATGATTCTAATACTCAGGTCTGGGGTGATCTTATATGAAAGGACCTGAATACCAGAACGTAATGCTGGGAAAGGGGAAAGGAATGGGAATAGCCCCTGGCGCCCTATCTCCGTTGTCTCGCCCGTGCTGTCAGTACACTCTTGCGAGACTATGGTTGCTTGGGCCCATGGCAGCCGCGTTTGAAGGGCGGATTACGTCTGCCCAACTCCGATGCCCCCTCAGGTCTTAATGAGAGACAAAGAGTGAACCGAGACAGGGTGATAACAAGGGGCCCTCTAACTAAACAACAAGGCCAGGGGCTACTAACAAACCTAAAACTAAAGTATGCGCGGATTACCGCCAGGGAAAAGAACCTACCAAAATACTCCACTTGTCCACTCTCCTACACGGCACCGCCGAGTTCCGGAGAGGACTGTGGAAGCGGATACCTCCGCAAATGCTCCAAAACCAGAACACAATATAAAGCGGCCTAGGCCGCAGCACGCGGCAGAGCCGCCACTCACGAAACCAAACGAGATCCTCTAAAGACTGTCACAGGTAAATGAGGACCAGGAGAACTCCTTGGGATGAGATGACAAACACCAAGACTCAGGAACTCAGAGGACTGGAATGACCGGGCACAGCAGACCAGGAACAGGCGTTCACCAACATGAGCAGCATGCAGGAAACTATCACCGGCGTCTGTGTGAGGCACTGAGAAGGTATTTAGCAGGGAATCCCCCAATCAGAGTCCAGAGCCTGATTACAATAAATGTCGTGCAGCTGCCTTGCTGCACGACCAGAAAACATGTGTGCACAGTTAAATAATCAACCCAGCAACAGGGAACGCGGTCCGTCCGTGGCGTCCCCGTTGCTAGGGTCCCGGCGGCTCGGCGCGCCCGGCGTCCTAGCATTGCTAGGGAGCCGGCAGCTCAGCGCGCACGGCGTCCTAGCGTTGCTAGGGACCCGGCGGCTCAGCGCGCTCTGCGTCCCTAGTTGCTAGGCGCCGGGCCGGGAGGAAGTCCGGACCGCGGCGCCTAACAGTACCCCCCCCTTGAGGAGGGGTCAACGAACCCCTAAAGCCAGGTTTCTGAGGAAATTCCTGAAAGAATAATCTCTTGAGTTTAGGGGCATGTAGATCCTTATCCAAGACCCAAGACCTTTCCTCCGGACCATAGCCTTTCCAGTGAACCAAAAAATAAAGCCGGCCCCGGGAAACTTTTGGATCTAACACCTTCTCTACCAAGAACTCCTATTGTCCCTTGTTAGGGTCTCCTGCTCTGTGCTGCCACGTCGTTATGGCAACCGGGAGACAAGTGCTAGCGGAGTAACCTGAGCGTAGCTGATACTCCGGTTCGGGTCTTTTGCTGTGCAGTGGTTACAGGCTCTGTGCACGGCAGGGGATCCGGTGCTGGTTTTTGTGCTCACAGTCTGTGAGGTCTGAGTGGGGCGTGGACAGCACCTGCTATATAAACCCTCTTCTCAGGTTAGGCATATGCTGCTGAATCTTTGTTGGTTAGTCAGTTCCTGGAAGCTAGCTAGTACTGTGTAAACTTTGTATTTGTTTGTTGCTTACTGCAAATAGGCCTTGGGATTTGGTATTACACTCTGCCAATCCAGACCTAGCAGTAAGACTGGAGTCAGTCGTTAAACCTGCTGGGGTTCTTTTGCTACTCTGTGAACCTAGCAAGTTTGCGGCTGTATTCTCAGACTTGCCTGCCAAAATCCTTTCTCACTGTGCAAGGTGTTCAGGTGTCAGTTTAGTGGCAGTAAGCTGAACCAGTGCACTGCAAGTGAGGACTAGGATTGTGGAGACTCTCCTTGTGTCTATTATTCCATCTCTGACCAAGGAGTTTACTGCCACACCCGTTGGTAACCCTTTAGGGTTTTGCTGTTGCCCTTAGCAACAGCATTTCGGGTTCTCTACGTATTAAATCACAACATCTCGCTTCTTTCCATCTGAGCATTCCTAATACTAGGGAGACACCCAGTTTCTTAGCCTTTGGGCTTCTCTGTTCACTTTGTGTTTATTTTGTTACCCTATCACCTTCTGTGTATGTAATGTCATATTCCCCAGTCTGTCTGTGAGTTCATTTGTTTTGCATCCCTCTCCGTTCAGACACCAGTACATTCCTGCTGGCACTGGTGTGCATAACATATTCAGCAGCCTAATACTCCTGTTGAAATTTTGTGGGAATATGGAGCATACCCCTCAAAATACTTTGCAACAGGTGGTCGACCAGGTGCAGGTCCTGACTCGACAATTTAATGATTTGTCCATTAAAATGCACACCTCGCAGGCCGCTGGTGGAGCTCCCGCAGCAGCAGTACCTTCAGGGGTTAAGGAGCCGAAAGTAAATCTCCCGGTTCGTTTTTCTGGAGATCGCTCACAGTTCTTTTGTTTCAAGGAGAGCTGCAAGCTATATTTCCAGCTTAGGCCTCAGTCTTCTGGGTCGGAGATTCTGCGGGTGGGCATAGTGATTTCCTTGCTACAAGGAGACCCACAGGTCTGGGCATATGGGTTGCAGCCTGACTGTCCGTCGCTTAAAAGTGTTGATGCTTTTTTTTACGGCACTGGGCATGTTGTATGATGACCCTGACAAGACGGCCTCAGCCGAGGCTCAGATTTCGATCCTTAAGCAAGGGCGAAGGCCAGTTGAGGTTTATTGTACGGAGTTTCGGAGGTTGGCCCATGATACCCAGTGGAATGACCCAGCCCTGAGACACCAGTACTGAAGAGGTCTTTCTAACCAGTTAAAAGACCAACTGGTACAATATCCCTTAGAGGTATTTGGAGGAAAGTGAAGAAAGCCCTTGTGTCTGTGTCATTAGTGACCAAAAGGGTTTTTGATAAGCGGAAAAGACCCTGCAGCTTCAAATTAGGAGACTTCGGGGTATATGTACTAACATTCGTAATTTTCGGAAAAAGGTCAAAGTTCAATCACGAATGACATCGAAAGTGTAAAACTGCAACTTTTTGAATTTATTACGACTAATTTACTAAGCTGTCGTATTCGGATTTTTCATTTGTTCCGATGTCGATGTCATTCGTGTTTTTTTTACCTTTTTTACGGCAGTGATTAGCAAAACACTGCCGACTTTTTCAAAATGAATCTCGGCCGGATCTGTGTGATCCGTGCTGGGGTTCATTTTTTTTTTTTTTTAAATAAACACTGTAAAACGGAAAAAAAAAAATGCGTGGGGTCCCCCCTCCTAAGCATAACCAGCCTCGGGCTCTTTGTGCCGACCCTGGTTGCAGAAATATGGGGGGAAAAATGACAGGGGTTCCCCCATATTTAAGCAACCAGCATCGGGCTCTGCGCCTGGTCCTGGTTCCAAAAATACGGGGGACAAAAAGAGTAGGGGTCCCCCGTATTTCTAAAACCAGCACCGGGCTCCACTAGCTGGACAGATAATGACACAGCCGGGGGTCACTTTTATATAGTGCCTTGCGGCCGTGTCATCAAAAATCCAACTAGTCACCCCTGGCCGGGGTACCCTGGGGGAGTGGGGACCCCTTCAATCAAGGGGTCCCCCCCCAGCCACCCAAGGGCCAGGGGTGAAGTCCGAGGCTGTCCCCCCCATCCAATTGGCTGCGGATGGGGGGCTGATAGCCTTTTGTGAAAATGAAAAGATATTGTTTTTAGTAGCAGTACTACAAGTCCCAGCAAGCCTCCACCGCATGCTGGTACTTGGAGAACCACAAGTACCAGCATGCGGCGGAAAAATGGGCCCGCTGGTACCTGTAGTACTACTACTAAAAAAATACCCAAAAAAAGACAAGACACACACACCTTGAAAGTAAAGATTTATTACATACATCCACACAAACATACAAACATACTTACCTATGGCCCCACGCAGGTCGGTCCTCTTCTCCAGTAGAATCCAAGGGGTACCTGTTGAATAAATTATACTCACCAGCTCCAGGGTCCCAGGCTCCTCGTAGCATCCATTTGTAATCCACGTACTTGAATAAAATAAAAAAACGGACACCCGAGCCACGCACTGAAAGGGGACCCATGTTTGCACATGGGTCCCCTTTCCCCGACTGCCAGAAACCCACTGTGACTTCTGTCTAAGTGGGTTTCTTCAGCCAATCAGGGAGCGCCACGTTGTAGCACCCTCCTGATCGGCTGTGTGCTCCTGTACTGACTGACAGGCGGCACACGGCAGTGTTACAATGTAGCGCCTATGCGCTCCATTGTAACCAATGGTGGGAACTTTCTGCCCTGCGGTTGACCGAAAGTGACCTCACCGCTGAGCAGAAAGTTCCCACCATTGGTTACAATAGAGCGCATAGGCGCTACATTGTAACACTGCCGTGTGCCGCCTGTCAGTCAGTACAGGAGCACACAGCCGATCAGGAGGGTGCTACAACGTGGCGCTCCCTGATTGGCTGAAGAAACCCACTTAGACAGAAGTCACAGTGGGTTTCTGGCAGTCGGGGAAAGGGGACCCATGTGCAAACATGGGTCCCCTTTCAGTGCGTGGCTCGGGTGTCCGTTTTTTTATTTTATTCAAGTACGTGGATTACAAATGGATGCTACGAGGAGCCTGGGACCCTGGAGCTGGTGAGTATAATTTATTCAACAGGTACCCCTTGGATTCTACTGGAGAAGAGGACCGACCTGCGTGGGGCCATAGGTAAGTATGTTTGTATGTTTGTGTGGATGTATGTAATAAATCTTTACTTTCAAGGTGTGTGTGTCTTGTCTTTTTTTGGGTATTTTTTTAGTAGTAGTACTACAGGTACCAGCGGGCCCGTTTTTCCGCCGCATGCTGGTACTTGTGGTTCTCCAAGTACCAGCATGCGGTGGAGGCTTGCTGGGACTTGTAGTACTGCTACTAAAAACAATATCTTTTCATTTTCACAAAAGGCTATCAGGCCCCCATCCGCAGCCAATTGGATGGGGGGGACAGCCTCGGGCTTCACCCCTGGCCCTTGGGTGGCTGGGGGGGGGACCCCTTGATTGAAGGGGTCCCCACTCCCCCAGGGTACCCCGGCCAGGGGTGACTAGTTGGATTTTTGATGCCACGGCCGCAAGGCACTATATAAAAGTGACCCCCGGCTGTGGCAGTATCTGTCCAGCTAGTGGAGCCCGGTGCTGGTTTTAGAAATACGGGGGACCCCTACTCTTTTTGTCCCCCGTATTTTTGGAACCAGGACCAGGCGCAGAGCCCGATGCTGGTTGCTTAAATATGGGGGAACCCCTGTCATTTTCCCCCCCATATTTCTGCAACCAGGGTCGGCACAAAGAGCCCGAGGCTGGTTATGCTTAGGAGGGGGGACCCCACGCATTTTTTTCCCCGAAAATAACCACTTTCCCACCCCTACCCACTGATATACATGCACGGATCTCATGGATCCGTGTATGCCTATCCAATCACGGTAAAAAAAAGCAGGTCTGTTTTTTTTTAGCACTTTTTTACGAGTTGTAATTTTTCACGGGAGTGTTTTTTTTTTTTTTTGCTTTGCACTTCTTAGTAAATTACCGAGATTCATACTTAAACAGTCGCGTTTTGACCGATGGTGTATTCATTCGTAATCTTTTTCTTGGACTTCCAAAAAATTACGAATGCCCTCATCACTGCCGTGATTTGAGTTTAGTAAATTACCGAGATGACACTTTGAAGAAAAAACGGCATCTCGGTCAAAATCGGGACTTAGTAAATATACCCCTTCGTCTGGTTGTCTACCAAGAATTTGAAGTTGAGACAGCCATCTCATAAATTAGGCCCCCGGTTCATCGGTCCTTATAAGATCACTAGGGTTATCAATCCGGTGGCATTTCAGTTAGATCTACCCCGTTCTTTGGGTATCAATAAAACATTTAATTGTTCCCTTTCAAAACGGGCGATTAGTAATCCTTTTTCCAGTGGAAGACCTTCCCCTCTTCTGATACGTGGCCAGAGGGAGTTTGTTGTTGAAAGGATTCTTGACACCAAGATGGTTCGGGGTCGGCTGTCATTTTTGGTGCACTGGAAGGGGTATGGCCCGGAGGAGCGGTCATGGGTGCGCAGTTGTGATCTTCATGCCCCCAGACTGTTACGCTCTTTCTTCTCGCAGTTCCCCGATAAACCCGGTGGTAGGGGTTCTTTGACCCCTCGTCAGAGGGGGGGTACTGTTAGGGTCTCCTGCTCTGTGCTGCCACGTCGTCATGGCAACCGGGAGACAAGTGCTAGCGGAGTAACCTGAGCGTAGCTGATACTCCGGTTCGGGTCTTTTGCTGTGCAGTGGTTACAGGCTCTGTGCACGGCAGGGGATCCGGTGCTGGTTTTTGTGCTCACAGTCTGTGAGGTCTGAGTGGGGCGTGGACAGCACCTGCTATATAAACCCTCTTCTCAGGTTAGGCAGATGCTGCTGAATCTTTGTTGGTCAGTCAGTTCCTGGAAGCTAGCTAGTACTGTGTAAACTTTGTATTTGTTTGTTGCTTACTGCAAATAGGCCTTGGGATTTGGTATTACACTCTGCCAATCCAGACCTAGCAGTAAGACTGGAGTCAGTCGTTTAACCTGCTGGGGTTCTTTTGCTACTCTGTCAACCTAGCAAGTTTGCGGCTGTATTCTCAGACTTGCCTGCCAAAATCCTTTCTCACTGTGCAAGGTGTTCAGGTGTCAGTTTAGTGGCAGTAAGCTGAACCAGTGCACTGCAAGTGAGGACTAGGATTGTGGAGACTCTCCTTGTGTCTATTATTCCATCTCTGACCAAGGAGTTTACTGCCACACCCGTTGGTAACCCTTTAGGGTTTGCTGCTGCCCTTAGCAACAGCATTTCGGGTTCTCTACGTATTAAATCACAACATCTTGCTTCTTTCCATCTGAGCATTCCTAATACTAGGGAGACACCCAGTTTCTTAGCCTTTGGGCTTCTCTGTTCACTTTGTGTTTATTTTGTTACCCTATCACCTTCTGTGTATGTAATGTCATATTCCCCAGTCTGTCTGTGAGTTCATTTGTTTTGCATCCCTCTCCGTTCAGACACCAGTACGTTCCTGCTGGCACTGGTGTGCATAACATCCCTGCACATCCACTGGAGATCTACCCTGGGAGGTCCTCCGAGGAAATCTGCTGGAAGAAACATATTGTTTCAACAGGGAACAATGGAAAGTATTCCCAATTCTGAGAGATCTTGACAAGCGTAGCCGAAAAGCAACTGGGTTGACCTTCTTAATGATAAGAAACGGTCCAATAAATTTGGGTCCCAGTCTAGCCGAGGGTTGTCGAAGCTTGATGTTGCGAGTTGACAACCATACCTTATCTCCCACCTTAAAAGTGCAAGGACGTCGGAGCCTATCAGAAAATTTCTTTTCTCGGAAGGCCGCTTTTCTGAGGGCAAGGTGCACTTTTCTCCAAATTGCTCTGAGATGGGAGGTTAAGGTCAACGAGGAAACTGGAGAATGATGGAAAAAAGAGTTGGCTCTAGGATGAAAACCAAAGACTGAAAAGAATGGGGACTCCTTGGTGGAGGAATGACAAGAGTTATTATAAGCAAATTCGGCCAAAGGAAGAAACTCGGACCAATCATTCTGGAGTTTGGCCGAATACAAGCGTAAGTACTGTTTTAATGACTGGTTGACTCGTTCGGTTTGCCCGTTAGACTGTGGATGGTAACCCGATGTTAAAGACAGTTTCATCTTCAATGAGGCACAAAAACGTTTCCAGAATCGTGCGATGAATTGTGGACCCCGATCAGAGACAACATCAGTGGGCAAACCATGGAGCCTGAACACATGGCGGAGGAACAAAACTGCCAACCCTTGAGCAGAGGGTAATCGGGGAAGAGCAATGAAATGAGCCATTTTACTAAAACGGTCCACTACCACCCAAATGACTCGCAATCCGGCTGAAAGGGGAAGGTCCACCACGAAATCCATGGAAATATGAGACCATGGCCTGAGAGGAACGGCTAAAGGCATAAGTTGCCCGATAGGCAACGAACGAGGAACCTTATGCTGTGCACAAACCTGACAGGAATGGACGAATTCCTTAACGTCTTTAGAAAGACTAGGCCACCACACTGAGCGAGAGACTAACTCCAAGGTCTTAGTGATACCCGGATGCCCCGAGACTTTGTTGTCATGAAACTCAGTTAAAACAGTGCCTCTCAAAAATTCAGGGACAAAAAGACGACCAGCAGGAGTAAGTCTAGGAGCTTGGTGTTGAAGCTGGTTTAACTGAGTAAATAAATCCTGTATGAGGCCTGCCCGGATGACTGAAGATGGAACTATGGGGGTAGTAACAGGATTGCTATTGTGAACTGGAAGAAAGCAACGTGACAGGGCATCAGCTTTCGTATTCTTGGAACCAGGCCTGAAGGTGATTATAAACCTGAAACGAGTAGAAAACAATGCCCAACGTGCCTGCCGAGCATTAAGCCGTTTAGCTGATTCAATATATTGCAGGTTCTTATGGTCAGTAAAAACAGTAATAGTATGCCTAGATCCCTCCAGCCAATGCCTCCATTCCTCGAAAGCCCATTTTACTGCCAGTAATTCCCGATTACCAACGTCATAGTTGGATTCAGCGGAGGAGAATTTCCTGGACATGAAGGCACAAGGATGTAACTCCTGAGACTCCGGATCTTCCTGAGAAAGGATAGCCCCCTCTCCAACCTCTGAGGCATCAACCTCCACAATAAAGGGAAGCTCCGGATTAGGATGTCTGAGGACAGGAGCTGAGACAAAGGCCTGCTTCAAGGCCCGGAAGGCTAACTCAGCTTCAAGCGACCAATTGGAGGGATCTGCTCCTTTTTTAGTCAAAGCTACTATGGGAGCGACCAGGTCAGAAAAAGTATGAATGAACCGCCTATAATAATTAGCAAACCCTAAAAAGCGCTGAATTGCTTTTAAATTAGTGGGTTGCGCCCAATTAAGGATGGCCTGGAGTTTTTTCGGTTCCATGAAAAATCCCTGGGAAGAAATAATGTACCCCAAGAAAGACACCTCTGTGATGTGAAAATCACACTTCTCAAGCTTGGCATATAAATGATTCTCTCGTAATTTTTGAAGAACCAGACGCACCTGGGTAACATGTTGTTCCATAGACTCAGAGTATATCAAAATGTCGTCAAGATAAACGACCATGAACTTCCCAAGGAAGTCACGGAGAACATCGTTAATGAGGTCTTGAAAAACCGCCGGAGCATTTGACAGGCCGAACGGCATCACCAGGTATTCATAGTGACCCGACTGAGTGCTGAAAGCCGTCTTCCACTCATCCCCAGATTTTATTCGGATGAGGTTGTAAGCTCCCCTAAGATCAATGTTCGAAAAGATCACGGCGTAGCGTAACTGATCAAAAAGCACTGAAATTAATGGCAAAGGATAGGTGTTTTTCACAGAGATCTTATTCAGAGCCCTAAAATCAATACATGGTCTAAGTGACCCATCTTTTTTCTCAACAAAGAAAAATCCTGCACTCAACGGAGATTTTGAAGGCCTAATAAAACCTTTTTTAAGGCTTACCTGAATGTAATTATTCATGGCCGTGGTTTCTGGCCCGGACAGGGCATATAATCTCCCCTTAGACAAAGTGGCACCTGGTACTAACTCAATTGCACAATCGTAGGACCGATGGGGGGCAGAATGTCCGCATTGCCTATGGAGAACACATCGGCAAAATCCTGATATTCCACAGGAATAAGCTCTGGGACTATTGCTGCAACCCGGACTGGATAAGAAATCAGAATCAGAATCAGAATCAGCTTTATTGGCCAGGTGTACTCACGTACACTAGGAATTCTTTGTGGTACAATGCATCGCCAAGCAGCAACATGAAGGGGAAATACATAGCATACGAAGGGGGAAGAACATAGCATACATTACACACATTACACGTATGAGTTGATAGTGCACATTGCAACTGTACAATAGACTCAACATATTAGACATATTATACACGTAGGACTAAACACAAAGGCTGCTTGGCAGAGCAGCACCGAGGCAGCCATCCGCGGCGCCAACTAGAACTCAAACAATGCACATAATACAGAAGATTTAAGTATTACATCAAAAGATAAACCACACAGACAATAAAGACAGAAAGCATAATGCAGGGTTGGTGTAAGCATTTTGGGTAATAACCTCCAGGGGTTGTGTATTCCACCCTCACAAGGTACCAGGTGCGGCAGCCATTTTAGGCGCTCTGCGTAGGATTACCCAGGGTGGAATAGTCCACCCCCAGAAGAGAACACAAAACGGGGAGATTGCAGAGTCCTTAGGTTCAGAGTAGGGTTCCAGTAAAACCATCAGGTCCATGTATTTTTCATCCCATCCACAAGTTTACCAGATAAGGCAGCCATGTTGGGCGCACTACGAAGGTTACACAGTGGGAGATGAGCCATACAAGGGCCAAATGCATTTACGGGAAAACTGACACGAGTGTAGGAGTATGCTATACCCTGCATGGAAAGATCCAAATGAAGCACACCCTGCCCATGGAGGGACCATCTGAGGCAGCCATGTGGGGCGCACTGTGTAGGTTACTGCTGGCAGGTCGTGTAACCAATGGAGGTACACATTACAGGGATAACACACAGTGGGGGGAAAGTACCCTGTAAGAAGAAAGAAGAGAAAGACACATTTGCAGGAAAACATTAATTTGTGAAAATGATAAATGTCCTGGTCTCATGAGAGCAGTGCGGGTGTGTGTGAGAGTGTGGGGAGCAGTGCGGGTGGGTGTAAGAATGTGGAGTGCACACTAATGTCCAATGGAATTGACCCAGCAAAATCTGGTCCTGATGCGCACGCCCCTCAGTTCCCTGCTCAGCTTGAGGGGTAGTCTTGGGGGCAGTCATGATGTTCTTGGACAGAGAAGTAGTAGGCATTGGTCCTGGTGTTCTCAAGGCAGAGGTGAGGAGAGGCCACATGATGGTCCCGAGTTGCAGTGTTTGGGGAAATTGTATTATTTGAGATTTTAGCGTAGTCCAAATCCAGTTCAAACTCCGGTTCTAACTCCATTCTTAAATCATATTCTTAACAATTGCATTCTTCACAATTGCAAGCAGGCCAATTCCTGACTGCAGGCCTTGATAATATTGCTCTTAAATGCTCCAACTATATCAGCTGGCAAAGGGGGAGGTATGCAATCAGAAGTTCAGCTAATTAACAGAGGTTATTTTGCATTTACATTCCTTAACACAAAAAGGACCCCATTGGGAAATCTCCCCGGACCGCCAATCAATGGTGGGATTATGAAAGGCAAGCCAAGGGTGACCCAAAACTACAGGAACTGCCGGACAATGTGTAAGGTAGAATTCTATATCTTCAGAATGTAAGGCTCCTACTGTAAGTAATACAGGAGGTGTGCGGTGAGTAATTATCCCATTGGAAAGCGGACCCCCATCTAACCCGTGCATGGTGATACGTTTATCCAACGGTATCTGTGGAATGCCTAAGGCCTTAGCCCAAGTTAAATCCATAAAATTTCCTGCAGCTCCACTGTCGACAAAGGCCGACACCAATGAACTGAGGCTGCCAAAGGAAATTTTAACAGGGACTAAGAGAGAATCATTTGAGGAGATAAGCTGCAGACCTAAGTGAACCCCCTCACAATTCACTTGGTCAGAGCGTTTCCCGACTTGTTCGGGCAGTTGCGAGCAATATGTCCCTTACCACCACAGTACAAACAAAGACCAGAACTTAATCTTCTGGTTCTTTCCTCTGGGGACAGCCGGGAGAGACCCATATGCATGGGCTCCTCGACGTCCTCTGGAAAGGTATAAACACAAGGACTAGGCCTAACAGTTGTTCCTCTTTCAGCCCTCCGCTCTCGGAGACGACGATCTATTTTTATAGCAAGCTCCATGAGTTTATCGAGTGTCTCATGAGCGGGGTACTGGAGGAGACTGTCTTTAATAAGTTCAGATAAACCGAGGCGAAACTGACTGCGCAGGGCCGGGTCATTCCAGCCACAGTCGTTCGACCAGCGGCGAAATTCGGTACAATACACCTCTGCTGGATTTTTACCTTATTTGAGAGCACGCAGATGACTCTCAGCTGACGCCTCTCTATCTGGGTCATCATACAACAGACCTAATGATTTAAAAAAGGCGTCTACAGATAACAAAGCAGGATCTTCAGCTTTTAACCCAAACGCCCAGGTCTGTGGATCCCCCTGGAGTTACGACATAATAATCCCAACCCGCTGAGATTCAGTACCAGAGGAACTAGGCCTTAAACGAAAATATAGCTTACAAGCTTCTTTAAAATTAAAAAAATATTTTCGGTTACCCGAAAAACGGTCGGGTAAATGCATCTTTGGTTCTGGGACCACCCCCGGGGAGGCTCGCAAAAGATCTTCCTGCGATCTCACCCGAAGAGAAAGGTCCTGAACCATCTGAGTAAGTTCTTGAATTTGGTTAACTAAAAGCTGACCGGGATTTGGTCCTAACCCTGCCGGATTCATGAAGCCGGTTAACTCTTACCAAAACTGAATGGGAAAAAATTTAAAACCCCTCTTTTTTTTTTAAAGTTTTTTTTGGCCGGTGATAATGTTATGATTCTAATACTCAGGTCTGGGGTGATCTTATATGAAAGGACCTGAATACCAGAACGTAATGCTGGGAAAGGGGAAAGGAATGGGAATAGCCCCTGGCGCCGTATCTCCGTTGTCTCGCCCGTGCTGTCAGTACACTCTTGCGAGACTATGGTTGCTTGGGCCCATGGCAGCCGCGTTTGAAGGGCGGATTACGTCTGCCCAACTCCGATGCCCCCTCAGGTCTTAATGAGAGACAAAGAGTGAACCGAGACAGGGTGATAACAAGGGGCCCTCTAACTAAACAACAAGGCCAGGGGCTACTAACAAACCTAAAACTAAAGTATGCGCGGATTACCGCCAGGGAAAAGAACCTACCAAAATACTCCACTTGTCCACTCTCCTACACGGCACCGCCGAGTTCCGGAGAGGACTGTGGAAGCGGATACCTCCGCAAATGCTCCAAAGCCAGAACACAATATAAAGCGGCATAGGCCGCAGCACGCGGCAGAGCCGCCACTCACGAAACCAAACGAGATCCTCTAAAGACTGTCACAGGTAAATGAGGACCAGGAGAACTCCTTGGGATGAGATGACAAACACCAAGACTCAGGAACTCAGAGGACTGGAATGACCGGGCACAGCAGACCAGGAACAGACGTTCACCAACATGAGCAGCATGCAGGAAACTATCACCGGCGTCTGTGTGAGGCACTGAGAAGGTATTTAGCAGGGAATCCCCCAATCAGAGTCCAGAGCCTGATTACAATGGATGTCGTGCAGCTGCCTTGTTGCACGACCAGAAAACATGTGTGCACAGTTAAATAATCAACCCAGCAACGGGGAACGCGGTCCGTCCGTGGCGTCCCCGTTGCTAGACGTTCACCAACATGAGCAGCATGCAGGAAACTATCACCGGCGTCTGTGTGAGGCACTGAGAAGGTATTTAGCAGGGAATCCCCCAATCAGAGTCCAGAGCCTGATTACAATGAATGTCGTGCAGCTGCCTTGCTGCACGACCAGAAAACATGTGTGCACAGTTAAATAATCAACCCAGCAACGGGCAACGCGGTCCGTCCGTGGCGTCCCTGTTGCTAGGGTCCCGGCGGCTCGGCGCGCCCGGCGTCCTAGCGTTGCTAGGGAGCCGGCGGCTCAGCGCGCACGGCGTCCTAGCGTTGCTAGGGACCCGGCGGCTCAGCGCGCTCGGCGTCCCTAGTTGCTAGGCGCCGGGCCGGGAGGAAGTCCGGACCGCGGCGCCTAACAGGTGCAAATCCTTCGAATTGGTCTTTCGAGGCATCCAAAGCCTTTTCCAATTTGAAACGAGCCTTTACATCTGCACCTATTCTTCGTCAACCCGATTTGAATCGCTGCTTCCAGGTAGATGTGGACGCCTCCTCCGAAGCAGTAGGGGCAGTATTATCACAAGTCTACGAGGATAAGAAAGTCCACCCATGTGGGTATTTTTCCCGGAGATTCCTACCTGCTGAATGAAATTATGCCATCAGGGAACAGGAATTGCTTGCCATTAAATTAGCATTTGAAGAATGGAGATATCTTTTGGAGGGAGCTCAACATACCATCATAGTATATACTGATCATAAGAACCTTCTGTACCTTCAAACCGCTCAATGTCTCAATCCCCGGCAAGCAAGATGGTCTCTCTTCTTCACCCGATTCAATTTCAAACTCACCTATCGCTCAGGGTCCCAGAATAAGAAAGCGGACGCTCTCTCTCGGTGCTTCTGTTCCACTGAATCCAATGACCAAGCAAGTAAACAAGTCATTGTGAGTCCAACATCCTTTTTAGCGACTCAAATTTCTTCAGCTCCCATACCTCTGCCTGGTAAGACCTTTGTATCTCCAAGTCTCCGAAAACTACTACTTTCGTGGGCCCATTCCTCATCCTTTATGGGTCACCCCGGAGTCCTGAAGACCCGCAAATTCATTCAATAGTCTTACTGGTGGCCACGGCTTAGAACGGATGTCCAGGATTTAATTGCCACCTGTCCTAAGTGTGCCCAGCACAAGAACCCCAAAGGTTCTCCCCCAGGTCTACTACATCCATTATCCATACCCATGCAACCCTGGACTCATATTTCTATGGATTTTGTGACTGATTTACGTCCAGCTAAAGGACGAAATACCATCTGGGTTGTGGTGGATCGTTTTTCAAAAATGGCACACTTTATTCCTTTATCGGGACTACCTTCTGCTCCGTTACTAGCCAAATTGTTAATTTCCGAAATCAATAGGTTGCATGGCCTCCCTCTGGAGATTGTTTCAGACCGCGGAACACAATTCGTTGCCAAGTTTTGGAAGTAGCTTTGTTCTTCACTTAACATCAAGTTAAATTTCTCCTCCGCATATCATCTGCAGACAGATGGGCAAACAGAAAGACTAAATCAAGATCTTGAGACTTTTCTTCGTCTGTTCATGTCTTTGTCACAAGATTGGCTAGACTTTCTTCCGCTTGCTGAGTTCGCCCATAATAACCTCTTTCACTTGTCTTCAAAAACCACATCATTCTACACTAACTTTGGCTTTCATCCTCGGGTTTTGGAATTCCAACCTCTTCAAACCCAGGTCCCAGTGGCAGATCTAGCTCTCGAGCAATTATCTAAAATTTGGAGTCAAGTACGCAAGTCTTTGATTAAGTCCTCCGAACGCTATACATTTTTCGCGGATAAGAAATGAAAAGTAGTTCCTAGCTACAAGGTGGGGGATCAAGTGTGGATATCTACACGTAAGCTCAAGTTTAAAGTTCCTTCCAAGAAGTTTGCGCCCAAGTTTATTGGTCCTTTCCCTATAGAAAAGATTCTCAACCCTGTGGCATATAAAGTTAAACTGCCTCCCTCTTTCAAGATTCCTAATGCTTTTCACACATCGCTTCTTAAACCCTTGATCCTCAACAAGTTCCGTGCTGCTTTGCCTAAGCCTCCTAAAATTCACACCTTGCAGGATGAAGAATTTGAGGTTAAAGAGATTTTAGATTCCCGTCGTCGATATGGACGACTTCAATATCTTCTTGACTGGAAGGGGTATGGCCCAGAGGAGAGGTTCTGGGTCTTCGCTGAGGATGTCCATGCTCCAGGATTAATTCGAGATTTCTACTCCAAAAATCCTATTAAAGCTCAAAGGTGTTCAGAGCCCACCCATAAAAGGAGGGGGGGGGGGGGTACTGTCACGAAGCGGTCGCTTACCGCTACGGGTCCATCCCTTGCTGCTGCGGCTCCTGTGCGCCCAGGTGGGGACGCGGCGCGACTGTCGGCGGGGATGACGTGGTCTCTGGGAGCTGGGAGTGTGGAGACCTAGTGGCCTGCAGTGTTCCTGTGTGTCTGTGGCATGGGGGCGGCCATGTTGGAGACCAAGTGTGCACCAATGAGCATCTATGGGTGAGTGTCAGCCAATCCTGTTTCCATGCTGTCTATAAATAGGCTGGGAATTTGGCATTCTGTGCCAGTGCTTTGTTGTGGAGACTCTGTACCCTAGCACTGTGCTCCTGCAGATTATATTTGTGTATTTCCAGTTGTTTGGTCCTATCTCCGCTCTCAGTGATTGCCGGTCGTCTCCCGCTGCAAGGATCTCGCTGGTTCCCAGCGCAGGGTCACGGTCAATCGCTCTCCCACCGGTGCCTTCGGATACCGTAGGATTCCCACAGTGATTCTCTCGCTTCAGCCTGTGCTCTTCATCCACGTCTTCGCCTCATCCAGCAACCAGTCTTCACAAGTTCTTCATTTACGTCTTCACGTTATTCTGCAACCAGTTTTCACAGCTCTTCATTCACGTCTTTGCATCATCCAGTAACCAGTCTTCACAGTCCTTCATTCATGTCTTCGCATCATCCAGCAACCAATCTTCATAGTTCTTCATTCACGCCCTCGCACCACCCAGCAACCAGTCTTCACAAGTTCCACATCCACGTCTTTATATTATCCGGCACACAGTCTTCTCAGTTCTTCAGCTTCACCTTCGTATCACTCAACAACTCAACACCACGATTCTTCAACCACGTCTTGTACCAACTAAAGGATATTCATCACTCTTCTTCAGTCTCAGCCTCGCATCATTCAGTGACTTCCTTTCGTCAGTTTCCAACCCAGAACTGTTTAGTCTCTGTCTTCCTACAGTCTCATTCTGATCTGTTATCTTTAATAAAAAACATGAGAAGGAATTATCTTCGTCCTCCTTGTTTCCAGCACTCAGGGGCATCTGCCTCTTCGATTGGTCAAAGACCAACGGATCCACAGAAACACCCCACTCTGACAGTAAGCAGTCCACTGACACCTAAATCCCTTCATCCTCTTGTACCCAAGCTCCTGCAAGCCACACCACCAACTCCCTCAACGTCAACTTTCTCCTCAGTCAGGAACGTCAGTAGTCCTGCAGGCCATGTCACTGGCAAGACTGAGAAGTCGTCTCCTAACCGGGATTCCTCTGGAGGATCCTTGAGGCTGTTGCTGCCGCTGCTGTTGTTGCTGCTGGGAGTCGATCGTCATCCCAGAGGGGAAGTCGGAAGACCACTTGTACTACTTCCAGTAAGCAATTGACTGTCCAACAGTCCTGTCAGGGTTCTGGTTTTGTCTGTCCCCGGCGGGGGCACTAGTGGGTCAGTGTTAGTGCGATGTACAAAACGTGGAGGCAATATGAAAGTCCGGCGCATAAGCGCTGATGTTTATTACACAGGAATCACAGAGTAGATGGTATAGCAGTGAATGACAAACTGAAACCAGGCAATAAAGTAACAGTGATTGGTAATTGAATCCAAAATAACTGAAAAGTCTCTTGCAACAGAAATATATAGTGACTTGATGCTGAATGTGAATGAAATAAACAGAACTCCGGTAAGACTTGAAAAACACACAGTTTCTGTATAACAAAGTCCTTATGGCCACACTAGGCCCAAGCAGGAGACAGTCTCTATGCAATGAGATGATATAACTTGCAGAGATGCACAGATGATAACCACGGGGGATCGCTGGAAACAGGAACACAGGAGTCCGGAGAACACCTCTCTCCACTCCAATCTATCCTCAATGCTGCTGCCCGGCTCATTTTCCTCACCAAACGCACTACGTCTACCTCTCCTCTCTTACTAGACCTTCACTGGCTCCCCTTCCCTTTCAGAATCCATTTCAAGCTTCTCACACTCGCTTACAAAGCCCTCACCCACTCCTCTCCCATCTACATCTCTGATCTTATCTCCCTTTACATTCCCTCACGTCCTCTTCGCTCTGCTAATGCACGACGACTTTCCTGCCTACGGATCACCTCCTCCCACTCCTACCTCCAAGATTTTTCACGTGCTGCACCACTTCTCTGGAATTCCCTACCTCTCCCCTTCAGACTCTCCACCTCTCTACAAAACTTCAAACGGGCTCTCAAGACACACTTCACCAAACCCAGCCAAATCTCATCCTAACCCTCTGTTCTACACTCTCCATGTACCCCATCTGTGTCACCCCTGTCTGTCTACCCCTCCCCTTTAGAATGTAAGCTCTCACGAGCAGGGCCCTCTTCCCTCATGTGCTTATCTTTTCTTACTTTAATAATCTTCAACTGCATCAACTCCATCAGTCTTCTGCCACCTGATACTTATTCCAGTGTCATCTGCTGATGTAACTATGTTTATTTACCCTGTACTTGTCCTATACTGTCATCAACTGTAAGTTGCTGTTTTCCTGTTTGATTATTCATGTACTCTGTAATTGGGCGCTGCGGAACCCTTGTGGCGCCATATAAATAAAGGATAATAATAATAATAATAATAACAAGGCACACCATATGTGACTCGTTTGAGGCAATGAAACTGAACCAGGAAGTGATGATTGGATGCCAGATCCCTGAGTGAACACACCCTGCTGGATTAGATGTCCGGATCAGCTGAGCGCAGGTGTCATAGCAACAGCTGACCCGGACAGACGCTGGTACACAGCAGAGCACACGCTGGACGCAGTTCAGAGGAGTGCAGTGACGTCAGTCATGGCGCTTGCGGGCAGTATACACATGCAGCCGCAACTGGGGCTGTGACCTCCGGAGGCCTGCACACCAGCGCGCTGGTAAGTGAGATGCTGCAAAACGCTGATTCCTGACAGTACCCTCTCCTTTATGGGTGGACACCGAACACCCTCGAGGTTTGGCAGGGAAGAGTCTGTGAAAAGTCTGCACCAATCGAGGAGCGTGAACATCTGCGGCGTCGATCCAACTCCTCTCTTCAGGACCATATCCAGACCAGTCAATCAGATATTGCAGACGACCATATCGATACCGAGAGTCCAGGATCTTCTCTACCTCATACTCCATACCTCGGTGAGTCTGCACTTTCGGGGCCGCTGGAAGAACTTTCTGGAAACGATTAAGAATTAATGGTCTGAGGAGAGAAACATGAAATGAGTTGGGAACTTTCAAATAAGAAGGCAGTTTCAATTTATAAGACACTGGATTAATAACACTCTCTACTGGAAATGGCCCGATAAATCGTGGCGCAATTTCATTGAAGGGACTCTAAGACGAAGATTTCGAGTAGATAACCAGACTTTGTCACCCGGTTTTAAACTAGGAACTGCTCGTTTTTTCCGATCAGCGAAGACCTTGTACCAATGAGATACTTTTTTAAGAGATGAATGAATCTTTTTCCAAATCTGAGAAAACTGTTGAAGAACTGAGGAAGCCGCAGGCACATCTACCATGGGTAAATCTTGAAAATCCGGCACTCTTGGATGTTGACCATAAACTGCGAAAAAAGGAGTAGTATCTGTAGAAGTATGATAACAAAAATTATGGGCAAACTCTGCCCAAGGCAATAAATCTACCCAATCATCTTGAGAGGAAGAAATATAAAGTCTTAGGTATGTCTCAAGCTCTTGATTCACCCTCTCTGTCTGACCATTCGTTTGGGGATGATAGGCTATGGAGAATTTAAGTTTAACTTGTAGCGCAGAACACAGAGCCCTCCAGAACTTTGCCACAAACTGTACTCCTCGGTCTGATATTATTTCTGTTGGCAGTGCATGTAATCTAAAGATTTCACGAAGAAACAACTGTGCCAGTTTTGGAGCTGAAGGCAACCCCATGAGTGGAACAAAGTGAGCCATTATTGAAAATCTGTCGACCACTACCCAGATGGTATCATACCCTTTGGAGGGAGGAAGATCCGAGATGAAATCCATCGACAGATAAGACCAGGGACGACTTGGGATGGAATTCGGTAGCAGTTGGCCTGCAGGGGCTTGACGAGGAACTTTGTGTTGAGCGCATTTAGGACACGAAGCTACAAACTCTTGAACATCATTTTTCATATGAGGCCACCAATAGGTTTGAGACAAGAATTTAAAAGTCTTTAAGACTCCAGGGTGACCGGTAAATTTAGATGTATGAGCCCAAGACATGAGATTTGGACGAAGTTCAGGGGAAACAAACATTTTGCCTGGAGGTGGATCTTGAGACACACTCGTAGCTGCAAATACCAAAGGATTGAGTACTGGACGAGAGGCCTGCTCTAACGACTCTTCATTTGGACTCATAGGGGTAAATTTACTAAGGTCCCGATTTTGGCCGAGATGCCGTTTTTTCTTCAAAGTGTCATCTCGGTCATTTACTAAACTCAAATCACGGCAGAGATGAGGGCATTCGTATTTTTTTGGAAGTAGTTGTAAAAAAATACGAATGAATACACCATCGGTCAAAATACGCCAGCAAATTAGTAGAACTCGGTCATTTACTAAAAAGTGCAAATCTCCAAAGAGGAAAACACTGCCGTGAAAAATTACAAATCGCAAAAAAGTGCTAAAAAAAAGCAGACCTGCTTTTTATATCCGTGATTGCATAGGCATGCAGGGATCCATGAGATCCGTGCATGTCTATCAGTGGGAAGGGGTGGGAAAGTGGTTTTTTCCCCAAAAAAATATTGCGTGGGGTCCCCCCTCCTAAGCATAACCAGCCTCGGGCTCTTTGAGCCGATCCTGGTTGCAGAAATATGGGGAAAAAAATGACAGGGGTTCCCCCATATTTAAGCAACCAGCATCGGGCTCTGCGCCTGGTCCTGGTTCCAAAAATACGGGGGACAAAAAGAGTAGGGGTCCCCCGTATTTTTAAAACCAGCACCGGGCTCCACTAGCTGGACAGATAATGCCACAGCCGGGGGTCACTTTTATATAGTGCCCTGCGGCCGTGGCATCAAATATCCAACTAGTCACCCCTGGCCGGGGTACCCTGGGGGAGTGGGGACCCCTTCAATCAAGGGGTCCCCCCCCCCAGCCACCCAAGGGCCAGGGGTGAAGCCCGAGGCTGTCCCCCCCATCCAATGGGCTGCGGATGGGGGGGCTGATAGCCTTTTGTGATAATGAAAAGATATTGTTTTTAGTAGCAGTACTACAAGGCCCAGCAAGCCTCCCCCGCATGCTGGTACTTGGAGAACCACAAGTACCAGCATGCAGCGGAAAAACGGGCCCGCTGGTACCTGTAGTACTATTACTAAAAAAATACCCCAAAAAAGACAAGACACACACACCGTGAAAGTAAAGATTTATTACATACATCCACACAAACATACAAACATACTTACCTTATGTTCACACGCAGGTCGGTCCTCTTCTCCAGTAGAATCCAAGGGGTACCTGTTGAATAAATTACACTCACCAGATCCAGGGTCCCAGGCTCCTCAACGCATCCATGTGTAATCCACGTACTTGAATAAAATAACAAAACGGATACCCGAGCCACGAACTGAAAGGGGCCCCATGTTTTCACATGGGACTCCTTTCCCCGAATGCCAGAAACCCACTCTGACTGATGTCTAAGTGGGTTTCTTCAGCCAATCAGGGAGCGCTACGTTGTAGCACCCTCCTGATCGGCTGTGTGCTCCTGTACTGTATGACAGGCGGCACACGGCAGTGTTACAATGTAGCGCCTATGCGCTCCATTGTAACCAATGGTGGGAACTTTCTGCCCTGCGGTTGACCTAAAGTGACGTCACCGCTGAGCAGAAAGTTCCCAGCATTGGTTACAATGGAGCGCATAGGCGCTACAGAGCTCTACATCAAGAATGTCTGGAATTCTTGGTGATTCCGGAAATGCATCATGATCTGGTCCTCGGAATGCCTTGGCTCAAAATTCATAATCCCCACATTGATTGGAAGTCTTCTCAAATTCTGTCTTGGAGTTCTTTTTGTCACGCTAACTGTCTCACTTCCGTTTGTCCGCTCCGTGTCTTTTCTAAGTCGGATGAAGAGCATATTCCGGAGGCGTATCAAGGGTTCAAGGATGTGTTTTCGGAACAGGCGGCTGACCGGTTGCCACCTCATAGGCCTTGGGACTGCCCTATTGACCTTATCCCAGGGAAGATGCCGCCCCGTGGCCGCACATATCCTTTGTCACTTCCTGAGACTCAAGCTATGTCGGACTATATTAAGTCCAATCTGCTCAAGGGATTCATTCGCCCCTCTTCCTCCCCTGCTGGAGCGGGCTTCTTTTTCGTGAAGAAGAAGGACGGGGGGTTGAGACCATGTATCGACTACCGCGGCCTAAACGATATCACCATCAAGAATATATACCCCTTGCCACTAATCACAGAGTTATTTGATAGCGTTCGTGGCGCCCGTTTTTTCTCCAATCTCGATTTGAGGGGAGCCTATAATCTTATACGCATCCGAGAAGGGGATGAATGGAAGACCGCCTTCAATACCCGGGATGGGCATTACGAGTACCTGGTGATGCCGTTTGGCGTTAGTAATGCGCCTGCCGTCTTCCAGGGACTCGTCAACGAAATCTTCCGAGACATGTTATTCCAAAGTGTTGTGGTATATTTAGACGACATACTGATTTTTTCCAAAGATCTTGTTGAACACAGGACTCAAGTCAAAGAGGTGCTCCACCGTTTACGAAAGAATCGTCTCTATGCTAAGTTCTCCAAATGTACCTTCGAGGTAACATCAATTCCGTTCCTCGGTTATATCATTTCGGGGACGGAGCTTCGCATGGATCCGGAGAAGCTCTCTGCCATTCGTGACTGGACCCAGCCTCTCTCTTTGAAAGCAATACAAAGATTCCTGGGCTTTGCGAATTACTACAGGAAATTCGTTAGGGGTTTCTCCACCATTGTTGCGCCCATTACTGCCTTGACGAGAAAGGGCTCCAACCCGGGTTTGTGGCCTCCCGAAGCCATAGAGGCTTTTTCCCACTTGAAATCAGCTTTCATGTCTGCTCCAGTACTTCAACAACCAAATTTCGAGGAACCTTTCTTTTTAGAAGTTGACGCATCCTCGGTCGGAGTTGGGGCCGTTCTCTCTCAGTACTCCTCAGATAAGAAATTACATCCGTGTGGCTTCCACTCTCGTAAATTCTCTCCGGCAGAATAAAATTACACTATTGGAGACCAAGAACTTTTGGCAATTAAATCTGCCTTGGAAGAGTGGAGATATCTCTTAGAAGGGGCCAAACATGTGATTACCATTTACACTGATCACAAAAATTTGTTGTATATCAAAACCGCACAGTGCTTGAATCCTCGCCAAGCTAGATGGGCACTCTTCTTCACTCGATTCTCTTTTGTTATCAAGTATCGGGCCGGGACTTTAAATACTAAAGCGGATGCGCTGTCCCGTTCACAAACTCCCACAGACGAAGACGATTCTTTCGAGCGGAGTTTAATTCTGAATCCAATCTCTGTCTCCGCTGCCTCAACTACTCCAGGTCCCCTCCCTGGAAGAATGTCCATACCAGCTAAATTCCGGCCGAGAATACTACAGTGGGCCCATATCTCCAAGTTTTCCGGTCATCCCGGCGCCCAGAAGATGTACAAGTTTCTACAAAGATCTTACTGGTGGGACACCATGAGGAAGGATGTACAGGATTACGTTAGTTCCTGCCCACAGTGTACACAGCATAAATCTCCTCGCCTGCCTCCTGCTGGGTTGCTTCGTCCTCTGCCTATTCCTATGAAACCCTGGACTCACATTTCCATGGACTTCATCACTGACTTGCCCTGTTCCAAAGGTTGCAACACCGTCTGGGTGATCGTCAACCGCTTTCGAAGATGGCGCACTTCGTTCCATTGACGGGTCTGCCGACAGCTCCTAAATTAGCTCTATTATTCGTCCGAGAACATTTTCGGTTGCATGGGTTGCCTCAAGAAATAGTCTCTGATCGAGGGGTACAGTTCACCGCAAGGTTTTGGAAAGCTCTCTGCACGGCCTTACAGATTAAACTTAAGTTTTCGTCCGCTTATCATCCCAAACGAATGGACAAACGGAACGAATTCAATCAAGATCTAGGGACTTTCCTCCACCTTTATCTCACCCCTTCACAGGACAACTGGGTGGAGTTGCTACCTTGGACGGAGTTTGCCCATAACCATTCATTTCATTCTTCCACTGGTGAGTCTCCGTTCTTCGTCAACTATGGGTTCCACCCACGAGTTCCGGAATTACCAAGTCTTCCGACAGAAGAGGTTCCAGCTGTAACGTCCACTCTACTACACTTCAGACAAATTTGGAGTAAGGTTCATGCTAGTCTTAAAAAGGTTTCTGTCCGATACAAGTTCTTCACAGATAAGAAACGGCGAGCCGCTCCTCAATACAAGGTTGGAGATAGGGTATGGCTTTCCACACGTAATCTCCGGTTAAAGGTGCCCACTATGAAGTTCGCTCCAAGATTCATCGGTCCTTATCCTGTGCTACAAGTCCTGAATCCCGTGGTCTGTAAGTTGGGTTTGCCTTCTCACCTACGTATACCAAATGCCTTCCATGTTTCTCTTCTTCGTCCTCTCGTCCTTAATCGTTTTCATTCAAAGTCCTCTAGCCCCACCTCAGTGGAAGCTGAAACCGGAACAGGCTTCGAGATCAAAACTATTCTGGACTCTCGTTACCTACACAAGAATCTGCAATATCTGGTGGAATGGAAAGGGTATGGTCCTGAGGAGAGAAGTTGGATAAAGGCTTCTGAGGTCTCGGCTCCTCGACTAATCTGGATTTTCCATTCTAGACACCCTACGAAACCAGGAAAGTGTCCAGGGGCCACTCCTAGACTACTACTGTCATGCCGCGGACGCCGTACTTGCCTCTCCGGGGGCGCTGGATCTCCGGGCGGCCGGCCTCACTGGCGGTCTCCGGCACCCGGCGCTCCGTCCGGCGCTCGTAGTGTGGACGTCGCGGGTGCGCCCGGCGTTCACTGGGGGACAGGTGACATCATCAAGCGCTTCCCCAATCAGACGCTGGCGGGAAGTTCAAATTCAGACGCCGGGCAGAGCTCCGGCGCCTGAGTATCATCTTTACTGCGTTTGTAGTTGTGATCACCAGAGCTCCCGTATCCCTGTGGCCTTCAGCGCTTCCAGACGAACCTCCGTGCCTCCAAGTACCTCTGTGCCTCTGAGCACTTCAGCGCTTCCAGACGAACCTCCGTGCCTCCAAGCACCTCTGTGCCTCCGAGCACCTCCGTGCCTCCAAGTACCTCTGTGCCTCCAAGCACCTCTGTGCCTCAGAGCACCTCCGTGCCTACAAGCACCTCAGTACCTCCAAGCACCTCAGTGCCTCCAGGCACTTCTGCACCTACAAGCACCTCTGTGCCTACAAGCACCTCCGTGCCTACAAGCACCTCAGTACCTCCAAGCACCTCAGTGCTTCCAGGCACTTCTGCACCTACAAGCACCTCAGTGCCTCCAGGCACTTCTGCACCTATAAGCACCTCAGTACCTCCAAGCACCTCAGTGCCTCCAAGCACTTCTGCGTCTACAAGCACCTCAGTGCCTCCAAGCACCTCATTGTCTCCAAGCACCTCAGAGTCTCCAAACACCCAGTGCTCACAAGCGTAGTTGGTGTCCCCAGCATCCAGTACTTTCTCATTTATTCCTCAGCACCTTTTCAAGTTCTGTCTTTCAGGAGACCTCCAGCATCCACACGTGCCTCCTGTCTGCCGACCAGATCCTGCATGAGGAAAACCTATATTCGGCTATCTCTGCTGCGGTCCAGCTGCGGTTCCTCTTCCCGGTCACCGGAAGAAACCCAGAGTCCACAACACTCCCAAACCAGGTCAGTGATACTGGAGCTGAAATAAAAGCCTGTTTAATTTTATGAAAAGCAGACAGTGCATCTTCAGACCATTGGGAGGGATTACCCCCTTTCCGGGTAAGGCAGGTAATTGAGGCTATTAATGTTGAGAAACCTCTAATAAATTTCCTGTAATAATTGGCAAAGCCAATAAAACATTGAACTGACTTGAGTGTTGTTGGAAGTGACCAGTTCTCTATAGCCTCCAATTTTGCTGGATCCATTTGGAGATCTGACCCAGAAATCACATATCCTAGGAAAGATATTGAAGGAACTTCAAACGTGCACTTGGATAATTTACCGTATAGATGATTCTGTCGAAGACGTCGAAGAACCTCTTTCACCTGTTGGCGGTGGGTGACCAAATCATGGGAGAATATCAAGATGTCATTGAGGTACACTACCACACATTTGTATAGGAGATCTCTAAACACTTCGTTGACAAAGTTTTGGAACACAGCCGGGGCATTACTCAAACCGAAGGGCATCACTAGATATTCGTAGTGGCCATCTCGAGTATTGAAGGCGGTTTTCCACTCATCGCCACTTCGGATCCTGATGAGATTATAAGCCCCGTGAAGATCTAACTTGGTGAAGATACAGGCACCTCTGACTCTCTCAAACAATTCCATAATAAGGGGCAGTGGGTAGCTGTTTTTAATCGTGATGTTATTTAAACCCCGATAATCAATACATGGGCGTAATCCTCCATCTTTCTTTTTAACGAAAAAGAATCCCGCACCAGCTGGGGAGGAGGATGGACGGATAAACCCTTTCTGCAAATTCTCCTTTATATATTCACTCATTGCTTGAGTCTCAGGAACAGAAAGAGGATAAGTACGCCCTCTAGGTGGCTTGCTTACAGGAACTAAATCGATAGGGCAATCCCACTCATGATGAGGAGGTAGGAAATCAGCCGCTTTCTCACTGAAGACGTCAGTGAACTCTTGATAAGCCTCAGGAAGATCAGAATGTAATTTCACACTTGAAGATCTCATTGGCCGTACAGAAGCTAAACATGAATGAAAACAAGAAGAGCTCCATGCTGTTAGTTGTAATGTAGACCAGTCGAATTGGGGATTGTGCAATTTGAGCCAGGGCATACCCAGTACGATCTCATAGGTAGCCTTTGGTATGACCAGGAATTCAATGAGCTCTGAATGAAGAAAGCCCACTCCCAGGACTACAGGCTTGGTTTGCAGAATGATGGAACCCTCAGCAATACGACTTCCATCTACAGCAGTAAGACAAACTGGATGAGGCAACTTTGAAACTGGAAGACGGAATCTATCCACTGTAGCTTGTGAGATAAAGTTCCCAGCAGCACCACAATCCACTAAGTCAGACAACGACTGGAGATCATTCTGAATTTCCAAAGTAACAGGCAATATGAGATCTTGAGATGAAGTAGCTTTATTGAAGGTCCCTAACTTGACTCCTCCTCTACAAGTTAGGACCTGGTGTTTCCCGAGCGAGTAGGACAGGATTCAATCAGATGACCAGCAGCAGCACAATAGAGACACAGCCTTCCCCTTAACCTTCTTGATCTCTCCTCAGGTGTTAGACGAAACTTATTTACTTGCATAGGTTCATCAGTAGTAATGGGTATAGACTGTACTGGAGGCATTACTCGATGCTTGCGTAGGTCACCCCGGGAGCGTTCACTGGCTCGCTCACGTAAATGTAAATCCAACTTGACACACAAGGAGATTAGGGCTTCCAGTTGCTCTGGGAGGTCCCGAGTAGTTAACTCATCCTTTATACGGTCGGAAAGACCATGCCAGAAGGCGGCAACCAACGCCTGATTGTTCCACTTCACCTCTGATGCCAATGTCTGGAACTGAATTACATACTGACCGATAGTACGTGTTCCCTGGCGGATCTGCAGGAGGTCTGAAGAGGCGGAGGTTGTACGCCCAGGTTCATCAAAGATGCATCTGAATGCGGCAACAAATTGTGTACAATTATTCAGCAGTGTATCTGCTCGCTCCCATAGCGGGGAGAACCAATTCAAGGCGGAGCCTGACAAAAGTGAAACAATATATGCAACCTTTGCTCTGGGTGTTGGAAAATTTTGTGGCAGCAATTCAAAGTGGACTTCACATTGATTCAAGAATCCACTACACATTTTAAGGATTACCATCAAACTTGCTTGGTGTAGGAAGATGAATACGAGACATAGTAGTAGGAGCAACTGGAGGACTGGAAACTATGTAACTGGAAACTGGAGCAGGAACTGGTGGTGATACTGAAAGAACTGGGGTTGAAAAAGACTTGCAAAGTGTCCAATCGGGAAGACATTTCTTGCAAAAACTGTATAATCTGCTGCTGTGCAGCCTCTTGTCCATCCAATCGTAACACCAGATCTTGAAGTGTCCCTGACCCCACACTCTGACCGCTGTCCGGGTCCATGGGCCTCGAACAAACTGTCAGGGTTCTGGTTTTGTCTGTCCCCGGCGGGGGCACTAGTGGGTCAGTGTTAGTGCGATGTACAAAACGTGGAGGCAATATGAAAGTCCGGCTCATAAGCGCTGATGTTTATTACACAGGGATCACAGAGTAGATGGTATAGCAGTGAATGACAAACTGAAACCAGGCAATAAAGTAACAGTGATTGGTAATTGTATCCTAAATAACTGAAAAGTCTCTTGCAACAGAAATATATAGTGACTTGATGCTGAATGTGAATGAAATAAACAGAACTCCGGTAAGACTTGAAAAACACACAGTTTCTGTATAACAAAGTCCTTATGGCCACACTAGGCCCAAGCAGGAGACAGTCTCTATGCAATGAGATGATATAACTTGCAGAGATGCACAGATGATAACCACGGGGGATCGCTGGAAACAGGAACACAAGAGTCCGGGAACAAGGCACACCATATGTGACTTGTTGTTCGAGGCAATGAAACTGAACCAGGAACAGAGGTTTATACCCCTGGCTCAGTGATGATTGGATGCCAGATCCCTGAGTGAACACACCCTGCTGGATTAGATGTCTGGATCAGCTGAGCGCAGGTGTCATAGCAACAGCTGACCCGGACAGACGCTGGTACACAGCAGAGCACACGCTGGACGCAGTTCAGAGGTGTGCAGTGACATCAGTCATGGCGCTTGCGGGCAGTATACACACGCAGCCGCAACTGGGGCCGTGACCTCCGGAGGCCTGCACACCAGTGCGCTGGTAAGTGAGATGCTGCAAAACGCCGATTCCTGACAAGTCCTTTGTGAGGAAGATGAAATATGACAGCAGTCATCCTTTTGCAAAGCGGATAACTGAGGCCTTGACAGCTATATTGGTGTTAGATATGCGTACGGTATCCGCCATTAGTTCAGAGAATTGTTTGAGGTACTGTGTCCCCAGTATCAAATTCCATCCAGGTTCCATTTCTCTAGGCAGGCGATACCGAGAATGTACAGAGACATCAGAAAAAGTGTCCTCAGTGTCCTGCAAAATGCAGTTGTACGGGTGTAGTACTGGTGACCGGCGGTCTCCTGACCGCCGGTCACCTTACCGACGCCGGGATCCCGGCAGCATACTGACGCCGGGATCCCGGCGGGGAGGGGCGAGTGCAGCAAGCCCCTTGCGGGCTCGGTGGCGACCTGCGGTCGCCACGGGTTCTATTCCCACTCTATGGGTGTTGTGGACACCCACGAGTGGAAATAGTCCCTGTTGGTCGGCATGCCGACCATCGGGATAGTGAGCCGTCGGGCTCACGGAGCAGGTCATGTGACTGTCGGTCAGCTGACCGGCGGTCACATGAATACCACCCCAGTTGTACCCATGTCCACTTAACCACAGACATGTGGACAAGTGGAAAAGGGCAGCCTAAGGACTATATGACTGTGACAGCCCACTGGGTAGATGTATTGCCTCCTGCAGCAACAACAGCAGCGGCACCAGTAGCAGCATCTCGCAAACGCCAACTCGTTCCTAGGCAGGCTACGCTATGTATCACCGCTTTCCGTAAGAGGCACAACGCTGACAACCTCTTATGGAAACTGAGGGACATCATTGCACAATGGCTTACCCCAATTAGACTCTCCTGAGGATTTGTGATATCGGACAATGCCACCAATATTGTGCATGCATTACATCTGGGCAAATTCCAGCATGTCCCATGTTTTGCACATACAATTAATTTGGTGGTGCAGAATTTTTTGAAAAATGACAGGTGCATGCTGGAGATGCTGTCGGTGGCCCGAAAAATTACGGGCCACTTTCGGCATTCAGCCACCGCGTGCCGAAGACTGGAGCACCATCAAACACGCCTGAACATGCCCTGCCATCACCTGAAGCAAAAGGTGGTAACAAGGTGGAATTCAACACTCTATATGCTTCAGAGGGTGAAGGAGCAGCAAAAGGCCATTCAAGCCTATACATCCACCTATGATATAGGCAAAGTAGGGGGAATGGTTCTCCAACCCTTCGAACTTACCACACGTGAAGTCAGTTCAGACACTGTCAGCTTGAGTCAGGTCATTCCCCTCATCAGGCTTTTGCAGAAGCAGCTAGAGAAATTGAAGGAGGAGCTAAGACGGAACGATTCCGCAAAGTATGTGAGACTTGTGGATGGAGCCCTTCATTCGCTTTGCCAGGATTCAAGCGTGGTCAATCTGTTGAAATCAGAGCACTACATTTTGGCCACCATACTCGATCCTAAGTTTAAAGCCTACGTTGTATCTCTCTTTCTGGCAGATACAAGTCTGCAGAGGTTCAAAGACCTGCTGGTGAGAAAATTGTTAGCTCAAGCGGAACGTGACCTGTCAACAGCTGCTTCTTTACTTTCTTCCGCAACTGGGGGTGCGAGGAAAAGGATAAGATTTCCAAGCCCACCCGCTGGCGGTTATGCTGGGCAGTCAGGAGCGAGTGCTGACATCTGGTCCGGACTGAAGGACCTACCAACGATTACTGACATGTCTACTGTCACTGCATATGATTCTGTCACCATTGAAAGAATGGTGGAGGATTATATGAGTGGCAAGTAGGCATGTCAGACAGTCCGTACGTATACTGGCAGGAAAAAGAGGCAATTTGGATGCCCTTGCACAAACTGGCTTTATTTTACCTAAGTTGCCCCCCCCTCCAGTGTGTGCTCTGAAAGAGGGTTTAGTGCAACCGGTAACCTTGTCAGCGATCGGCGTAGGAGGATACTTCTACAAAATGTGGAGAAGATGATGTTCATCAAATTGAATTATAAATTCCTCCAGAAAGTACACAGGGACCTGTGATGTGGACTCCAGTGGGGACGAATTAATACTCTGTGAAGAGGAGGCCGTAAACAGTGAAAGGGGTGAGGAATCGGAGGATGAGGTCGACGGGTGTAATACGGCTGACCGGCGGTCAGGAGACCACCGGTCAGCTTACCGATGCCGGGATCCTGGTGGGGAGGGGCTAGTGCAGCAAGCACCTTGTGGGCTCGCTGCGCTCGCCACGCTGCGGGCTCGGTGGTGACCTGCGGTCGCCACGGGTTCTATTCCCACTCTATGGGTGTCGTGGACACCCACGAGTGGGAATAGTCCCTGTTGGTTGGCATGCCGACCATCGGGATAGTGAGCGGTCGGGATGGTGGAGGAGGTCATGTGACTGTCGGTCTCCCAACCGCCGGTCACATGAATACCACCCGAAGTCGACATCTTGCCTCTGTAGAGCCAGGTTATGTAAGGAGAGATTGATTACTTCTTTTTTGGTGGGGGCCCAAACAAACCAGTCATTTTAGCCACAGTAGTGTGGCAGACCCTGTTGCTGAAATGACTGGTTTGTTAAAGTGTGCATGTCCTGTTTATACAACATAAGGGCGGGTGGAAGGGCCCAAGGACAATTCCATCTTGCACCTCTTTTTCTTCTTTGCATCATGTGCTGTTTGGGGACTATTTTTTTAAAGTGCCATCCTGTCGGACACTTTCCATACAACTCCAGGCGTACTGCCGTATAAGTCCAGGAGTACTGCCGTATAAGTCCAGTCCAGTGGTGCTGTCTTGTGCTGCATCAGTCCAGTGGTGGTGTCCCGTGCTGCCATAAGTCTAGTGGTGGTGTCCAGTGCTGTATATTATTTACTCCAAATAAAAGGGTTATATACATTGCTTATATTATTATCCAAATACATTTTACAGGGTTTGCCCTGTGTGGTGTAGGGGTACGCTCGCCTGTGCTGCATATTATTATAATAGCTTCAAATAAAAGGGTTATTATTATCCAAATTAATTTTACAGGCTTTGCCGTGTGTTTGGTTTAGGGGTATGCTATCCTGTGCCACCAATATTGTGCGTGTATTACATTTGGGCAAATTCCAGCACGTCCCATGTTGTTTGTGCCGCACACTTGTGTCGCTTAGCTTAGTCATACAGCTACCTCATTACACCTCTTTTTCTTCTTTGCATGATGTGCTGTTTGGGGCCTAGTTTTTTAAAGTGCCATCCTGTCTGCAACTGCAGTGCCACTCCTAGATGGGCCAGGTGTTTGTGCCGCACACTTGTGTCGCTTAGCTTAGTCATCCAGCCACCTCATTGCACCTCTTTTTCTTCTTTGCATCATGTGTTGTTTGGGGCCTTTTTTAAAAATCTGCCATCCTGTCTGCCACTGCAATGCCACTCCTAGATGGGCCAAATGTTTGTGCTGCACACTTGTGTCGCTTAGCTTAGTCATACAGCGACCTTGGTGCAACTTTTAGGTCTAAAAACAATATTGTGAGGTGTACGGTGTTTAGAATAGACTGGAAATGAGTGGAAATGAATGTTATTGAGGTTAATAATACCATAGGATCAAAATTTGTGATGTGCACCGGACATTTTTCGGGTTTTGTGTTTTGGTTTTGGATTCGGTTCCGCGGCCGTGTTTTGGATTCGGACGCGTTTTGGCAAAACCTCACCGAAAATTTTTTGTCGGATTCGGGTGTGTTTTGGATTTGGGTGTTTTTTTCAAAAAACCCTAAAAAACAGCTTAAATCATAGAATTTGGGGGTCATTTTGATCCCATAGTATTATTAACCTCAATAACCATAATTTCTACTCATTTCCAGTCTATTCTGAAAACCTCACAATATTATTTTTAGTCCTAAAATTTGCACCGAGGTAGCTGGATGGCTAAGCTAAGCGACACAAGTGGCCGACACAAACACCTGGCCCATCTAGGAGTGGCACTGCAGTGTCAGGCATGATGGCACTTCAAAAAAATAGTCCCCAAACAGCACATGATGCAAAGAAAAAAAGAGGCGCACCAAGGTCGCTGTGTGACTAAGCTAAGCGACACAAGTGGACGACACAAAGACCTGGCCCATCTAGGAGTGGCACTGCAGTGTCAGGCAGGATGGCACTTCAAAAAAATTGTCCCCAAACAGCACATGATGCAAAGAAAAATGAAAGAAAAAAGAGGTGCAAGATGGAATTGTCCTTGGGCCCTCCCACCCACCCTTATGTTGTATAAACAGGACATGCACACTTTAACGAACCCATCATTTCAGCGACAGGGTCTGCCACACGACTGTGACTGAAATGACTGCTTGGTTTGGGCCCCCACCAAAAAAAGAAGCAATCAATCTCTCCTTGCACAAATTGGCTCTACAGAGGCAAGATGTCCACCTCCTCATCATCCTCCGATTCCTCACCCTTTTCACTGTGTACATCCCCCTCCTCACAGATTATTAATTCGTCCCCACTGGAATCCACCATCTCAGGTCCCTGTGTACTTTGTGGAGGCAATTGCTGCTGGTGAATGTCTCCACGGAGGAATTGATTATAATTCATTTTGATGAACATCATCTTCTCCTCATTTTCTGGAAGTAACCTCGTACGCCGATTGCTGACAAGGTGAGCGGCTGCACTAAACACTCTTTCGGAGTACACACTGGAGGGAGGGCAACTTAGGTAGAATAAAGCCAGTTTGTGCAAGGGCCTCCAAATTGCCTCTTTTTCCTGCCAGTATACGTACGGACTGTCTGACGTGCCTACTTGGATGCGGTCACTCATAACATCCTCCACCATTCTTTCAATGGTGAGAGAATCATAAGAAGTGACAGTAGACGACATGTCAGTAATCGTTGGCAGGTCCTTCAGTCCGGACCAGATGTCAGCACTCGCTCCAGACTGCCCTGCATCACCGCCAGCGGGTGGGCTCGGAATTCTTAGCCTTTTCCTCGCACCCCCAGTTGCAGGAGAATGTGAAGGAGGAGATGTTGACGGGTCACGTTCCGCTTGACTTGACAATTTTCTCACCAGCAGGTCTTTGAACCTCTGCAGACTTGTGTCTGCCAGAAAGAGAGATACAACGTAGGTTTTAAATCTAGGATCGAGCACGGTGGCCAAAATGTAGTGCTCTGATTTCAACAGATTGACCACCCGTGAATCCTGGTTAAGCGAATTAAGGGCTCCATCCACAAGTCCCACATGCCTAGCGGAATCGCTCTGTTTTAGCTCCTCCTTCAATGTCTCCAGCTTCTTCTGCAAAAGCCTGATGAGGGGAATGACCTGACTCAGGCTGGCAGTGTCTGAACTGACTTCACGTGTGGCAAGTTCAAAGGGTTGCAAAACCTTGCACAACGTTGAAATCATTCTCCACTGCGCTTGAGTCAGGTGCATTCCATCTCCTTTGCCTATATCGTGGCCAGATGTATAGGCTTGAATGGCCTTTTGCTGCTCCTCCATCCTCTGAAGCATATAGAGGGTTGAATTCCACCTCGTTACCACCTCTTGCTTCAGATGATGGCAGGGCAGGTTCAGGATTGTTTGGTGGTGCTCCAGTCTTCTGTACGCGGTGGCTGAATGCCGAAAGTGGCCTGCAATTCTTCGGGCCACCGACAGCATCTCTTGCACGCCCCTGTCGTTTTTTAAATAATTCTGCATCACCAAATTCAATGTATGTGCAAAACATGGGACGTGCTGGAATTTGCCCAGATGTAATGCACGCACAATATTGCTGGCGTTGTCCGATGTCACAAATCCCCAGGAGAGTCCAATTGGGGTAAGCCATTCTGCGATGATCTTCCTCAGTTTCCGTAAGAGGTTGTCAGCTGTGTGCCTCTTCTGGAAAGCGGTGATACAAAGCGTAGCCTGCCTAGGAACGAGTTGGTGTTTGCGAGATGCTGCTACTGGTGCCGCCGCTGTTCTTGCTGCGGGAGGCAATACATCTACCCAGTGGGCTGTCACAGTCATATAGTCCTGAGTCTGCCCTGCTCCACTTGTCCACATGTCCGTGGTTAAGTGGACATTGGGTACAACTGCATTTTTTAGGACACTGGTGAGTCTTTTTCTGAGGTCTGTGTACATTTTCGGTATCGCCTGCCTAGAGAAATGGAACCAAGATGGTATTTGGTACCGGGGACACAGTACCTCAATCAAGTCTCTAGTTGCCTCTGAATTAACGGTGGATACCGGAACCACGTTTCTCACCGCCCAGGCTGCCAAGGCCTGAGTTATCTGCTTTGCAGCAGGATGACTGCTGTGATATTTCATCTTCCTCGCAAAGGACTGTTGGACAGTCAATTGCTTACTGGAAGTAGTACAAGTGGTCTTCCGACTTCCCCTCTGGGATGACGATCGACTCCCAGCAGCTACAACAGCAGCGCCAGCAGCAGTAGGCGTTACACTCAAGGATGCATCGGAGGAATCCCAGGCAGGAGAGGACTAGTCAGACTTGCCAGTGACATGGCCTGCAGGACTATTGGCTTTCCTGGGTAAGGAGGAAATTGACACTGAGGGAGTTGGTGGTGTGGTTTGCAGGAGCTTGGTTACAAGAGGAAGGGATTTAGTGGTCAGTGGACTGCTTCCGCTGTCACCCAAAGTTTTTGAACTTGTCACTGACTTATGATGAATGCGCTGCAGGTGACGTATAAGGGAGGATGTTCCGAGGTGGTTAACGTCCTTACCCCTACTTATTACAGCTTGGCAAAGGCAACACACGGCTTGACACCTGTTGTCCGCATTTGTGTTGAAATAATTCCACATCGAAGAGCTGATTTTTTTTGTATTTTGACCAGGCATGTCAATGGCCATATTCGTCCCACGGACAACAGGTGTCTCCCCGGGTGCCTGGCTTAAACAAACCACCTCACCATCAGAATCCTCCTTGTCAATTTCCTCCCCAGCGCCAGCAACACCCATATCCTCATCCTGGTGTACTTCAACAGTGACATCTTCAATTTGACTATCAGAAACTGGACTGCGGGTGCTCCTTCCAGCACTTGCAGGGGGCGTGCAAATGGTGGAAGGCGCAAGCTCTTCCCGTCCAGTGTTGGGAAGGTCAGGCATCGCAACCGACACAATTGGACTCTCCTTTGGTATTTGTGATTTAGAAGAACGCACAGTTCTTTGCTGTGCTTTTGCCAGCTTAAGTCTTTTCATTTTTCTAGCGAGAGGATGAGTGCTTCCATCCTCATGTGAAGCTGAACCACTAGCCATGAACATAGGCCAGGGCCTCAGCCATTCCTTGCCACTCCGTGTCGTAAATGGCATATTGGCAAGTTTACGCTTCTCCTCAGACGCTTTTAATTTTGATTTTTGGGTCATTTTACTGAACTTTTGTTTTTTGGATTTTACATGCTCTCTACTATGACATTGGGCATCGGCCTTGGCAGACGACGTTGATGGCATTTCATCGTCTCGGCCATGACTAGTGGCAGCAGCTTCAGCACGAGGTGGAAGTGGATCTTGATCTTTCCCTATTTTAACCTCCACATTTTTGTTCTCCATATTTTAATGTGTGGAATTATATGCCAGTATCCATAGCAATGGCCTACTACTATATATACTGCGCACAACTAAAATGCACCACAGGTATAGAATGTAGATGGATAGTATACTTAATGACGACACAGAGGTAGGTACAGCAGTGGCCTTCCGTACCGTACTGCTATATATAGTATACTGGTGGTCACTGTGTCAGCAAACTGCAAAACTAAAATGCACCACAGGTATAGAATGTAGATGGATAGTATACTTAATGATAACACAGAGGTAGGTACAGCAGTGGCCTTCTGTACCGTACTGCTATATATAGTATACTGGTGGTCACTGTGTCAGCAAACTGCAAACTAAAATGCACCACAGGTATAGAATGTAGATGGATAGTATACTTAATGACGACACAGAGGTAGGTACAGCAGTGGCCTTCCGTACCGTACTGCTATATATAGTATACTGGTGGTCACTGTGTCAGCAAAACTCTGCACTGTACTCCTCCTATATAATATTATACTGGTGGTCCCGACTCCCCAGTCCCCACAATAAAGCAGCACACTGAGCACAGATATGGAGTGTTTTTCAGGCAGACAACGTATAATGGTGGTCACTGTCAGCAAAACTCTGCACTGTACTCCTCCTATATAATATTAATTATACTGGTGGTCCCCAGTCCCCACATTAAAATAAAGCAGCACACTGAGCACAGATATGGAGTGTTTTTCAGGCAGACAACGTATACTGGTGGTCACTGTCAGCAAAACTCTGCACTGTACTCCTGCTATATAATACAGCTGCTCCCCAGTCCCCACAATTAAGCAGTGTGAGCACAGATATATATGCAGCACACTGAGCACAGATCTGGAGCGTTTTTTTCAGGCAGAGAACGAATAACTGGTAGTCACTTATCAGCAAAACTCTGCACTGTACTCCTCCTATATTATACAGCTGCTCCCCAGTCCTCCCCACAATGAATTAAGCAATAATGCACAATCAAATTCAACAATAACGGAGAGGACGCCAGCCACGTCCTCTCCCTAACATTTGCAATGCACGAGTGAAAATGGCGGCGACGCGCGGCTGCTTAAATAGAATCCGAATCTCGCGAGAATCCGACAGCAGGATGCTGACGTTCGGGCGCGCTTGGGTTACCCGAGCCATACTGGAGAATCCGAGTATGGCTCGGACCCGTGTAAAAAGGGTGAAGTTCGGGGGGGTTCGGTTTCCGAGAAACCGAACCCGCTCATCACTAATCAAAATTACCCCCAAATTCTGTGATTTTTAGCTATTTTTATGTTTTTTAAAAACATAATCCAGATCCAAAACCAAAACACGAAAGGGTGGTTGTGGCAAAACCAAGCCAAAACCAAAACACGAGCGGGGAATTAGAACCAAAACATAAAACAAGAAAAGTGCCCGCCGCACATCTCTACATATAATCATCACAAGCAAATACTCTTGAGATAAGCAATGTCCTGTCACTAAACCAGTATAATATAAACTGTCCACAAGGTGGCGCTGTACACCGGGTAAGAATGTTCAGTCCCTGCGGCTAGGGTTCTGCAGTAATTTCAGTATCTTCCTCTATTAGATCCTGAACATTAATGTCCTCCAGAGGGAACTGTGAAGTGAATCAGGGCTGTGCACAGCATTTGTATTCCAATAGGGGTTCTGTAGGATAGTGACTAACAATGCATTGCATGAGCTTCCAATAGAGGATGCTGTGGAGCATATGACACGCAACTCAGTGTATGCTTCCAATAAAGGGTGCTGTAGAGCAGGTACTTCTAGTACAGTGTATGCTTCCAATAGAGGGTGCTGTAGATCAGGTACTTCTGGCACAGTGTATGCTTCCAATAGGGGGCGCTGTGTAACATATGGATGAGTGCACTGTACTGGCGGTCACCTTCCAATAGAGGGTGCAGTTAGTTAAACTGATGTCAGCATACAGTGGGACACAGAGCAAATAACACAATCCGGGCACACACATAGTGCTGCAGTTCAAGCAAGCAAGGGATAAAAGGCACTGTCCGTGTTTTCCTTGCAATTAAAGTGGTAAAGGGAAACAGGGAGTTCACACAGCCCTATCCCTTAAGGCTTTCTGGTAAAGTGGCTGGCAGGCCCAAATAAATCACACGTGTCCCTCTCCTTGTAAATAGAGCCCCGCTGTGATCTGTCCCAAGAGGCAGGCCCGCCATCAAGGGGGGTCTGCGGGTACTTGAGTCCCGGGCCCAGCCAGAAAGGGGGCCCGGGTGTCAGCAGTGTGGTATATGTAGTGCCGGACCCACCAGTGTTCCAGGTAGTGCGGCAGGCAGTAGCTGGCATGTAGAGAGAGACAGGAAGAGCTGCATTGTAAATATGGCATCAGCCGCGAGCCAATAAGAGTTCGAGGACCGGCAGCCAACTAGGAGCTGCTGGCTCCTGATTGGCTGCCGGTCCGCGAGCTCCGATTGGCTTGCAGGCTGCGGCTGATTCCACATTTAAAATGCCACTGTCCCTGTCTCTTACTACATGCCGGCTACTGCCTGCCACTGCCGCTCTACCTGGGACACTGGTGGGTTCTGCACTACATATACTACACTGCTGACACTCAGGTCCTGAAGCTGCTGCTGCTGTTGTGAACGTAGGCCAGAGGGGGAGGAGGAGCCGCTGAGCTGCATCTCTCCTCTCTGGTCCTTTGCTTTCCCTGCTGTGTGACTGCTGAGCTTGGGTGTTGGGGATCTAAGGTCATGTTCTAGTGACCATCACGAGCGCCAGATGTATATAGAAAAGCTGCCAGCTGGTAACCACGCCAGAGAGGAGGAGGTCTGCCTGGACAAGAGGAGGAAGGCCACCCCCACACCCTTCAAAACCCCCTACCCCACCTGCCCACCACATTTCCTCCCTCCTGTCATCTCTCCCCGAATCCCCTGCGCTTCTTACCTCTGCCAGTGACTGCCTGCTCTCTGAGGAGGTTCTCCACCTGCTGTTGCGACCATTGATGTGGATCTGAGCTGATGCTGCAGCTCTGCCGTGCACCCAGGTAATTGTAATTAGCACTACGTATATTTATCACCCTTTTCCTGTCACACATAGCCTCTCCCTCTCTATTTCTTCCAGTCACCCACTACTTCTCCCTATCATCCTCTGTCACCCCATCATCCTCTCCGTCACCATATGCCTCTCACCATCATCCTCTCCACCAAAATACCACAAAAGACGTATACACAGCCGCCCACACACCAATTAGCGTATGGACAGGTGTATATACCCTCCGGCGCCAGCACCTACCAGAAAGATGGAGATTAAATAATGGTGCAGGCTGCTGCTCCTAATTATAAGGATAATTGCATTCCTTATATTAAACAAAGAAAAAAATATACACACCCCACAGGGGTATACCCCCTGTAGATAAAATAGGAGCGCTGTCTGCACCAATTAAAAGAGACAATTGAAATACAGGTTGAGTATCCCATATCCAAATATTCCGAAATACGGAATATTCCGAAATACGGACTTTTTTGAGTGAGAGTGAGATAGTGAAATCTTTGTTTCTGAAGGCTCAATGTACACAAACTTTGTTTAATACACAAAGTTATTAAAAATATTGTATTAAATGACTTTCAGGCTGTGTGTATAAGGTGTTTATGAAACATAAATGCATTCTGTGCTTAGATTTAGGTCCCATCACCATGAGATCTCATTATGGTATGCAATTATTCCAAAATACGGAAATATCCCATATCCAAAATACTTCTGGTCCCAAGCATTTTGGATAAGGGAGACTCAACCTGTATTCACAATAAAAAATAATTTATTACTATAAAATGCTGCAGCATCAATATCACCCAATTAATACATATCACACTTAATTAAATTCATAACTTTAATTCAAACTATCCATGTACGACTTTTTTAAAATGTAATAGAATACACTAAATTGCTGAGGCTTGGTCCTTAGTAATGCTATACATAGCAATATCCACTGAATTGAATGAAAACAGTTTGGAATTAATATTCATATGTCACCTGTTCATCAGTGTTCCAAATGGACATGTGTGCACACACTTGTTGAATTAAATTGGTAATTGCCATGCAATATTTATCCTTTGTGTCACCTCCAAAAGTGTTTTGTTGAAACAATCCCGTTTTTAGGCTCCCTCTGCTGGTGCTCATCCGTTTAAAGCAGAATATCTGGAGTAAATGCCAATAGGGACTGTCCACTGCGCTCAGGCTCCCTCTGCTGGAGATTAACTGTAATTGCAGGTACACTGATTATTGGCCCTCATTCCGAGTTGTTCGCTCGCAAGCTGCTTTTAGCAGCATTGCACACACTAAGCCGCCGCCTACTGGGAGTGTATCTTAGCTTATCAAAATTGCGAACGAAAGATTTGCAATATTGCGAAAAGACTTCTCTGTGCAGTTTCTGAGTAGCTCGAGACTTACTCTTCCAGTGCGATCAGTTCAGTGCTTGTCGTTCCTGGTTTGACGTCACAAACACACCCAGCGTTCGCTCAGACACTCCTCCGTTTCTCCAGCCACTCCCGCGTTTTTCCCAGAAACGGTAGCGTTTTTTCAAACACTCCCATAAAACGGCCTGTTTCCGCCCAGAAACACCCACTTCCTGTCAATCACATTATGATCACCAGAACGAAGAAAAAACCTCGTAATGCCGTGAGTAAAATACCTAACTGCATAGCAAATTTACTTGGCGCAGTCGCACTGCGGACATTGCGCATGCGCATTAGCGACTAATCGCTCCGTTGCGAAAAAAAATAACGAGCGAACAACTCGGAATGACCCCCATTGTGCATACCACAGGCTGGCGTTCGCGTCAATGGACAAGAGGTGATTGTCACTGGTTTAGTCACTCCAAATACGCATTTCTCCGCCTTCCAAACACACTCAGCGGCTTCCTCAGTTCGAGTGACTATGCCCAATAAACTCTGTTTATATTTATTTATTAACAGTTTCATATATAGCGCAGCATATTCCGTTGCGCTTTACAATTAGAACAACAGTAATAGAACAAAACTGGGTAAAAACAGACAGACATAGAGGTAGGAAGGCCCTGCTCGCAAGCTTACAATCTATAGGGAAATAGGCATAGATACACAAGGATAGATGCTACCTATTGCATAATGGTCCACCAGATTGCTAGGTTCTTAATGGGTTGTATGATGATACCCCACAAAGTTGGCCAAGTGTCAGGAGGGTGTGAGACTAAAGAAAGACAAGATATGTGATGTTATGAATACTCTACAGAGGATGTAATTAGGTAGGGAAGCACTGAAGGTTATGTGGGTGGGTCTGGAATTTGATAGGCTTGTCTGAAGAGGTGAGTTTTCAGGGAACATTTAAAGGTTTGGAGACTAGAGGCGAGTCTTACTGTGCGTGGGAGGGCATTCCACAGAGTGGGTGAAGCCCGGATAAAGTCCTGTAATTTTGAGTGTGAACAAGTAATGCGTGTGGATGAGAGACGTAGATCTTGTGCAGAGCGGAGAGGTCGGGTAGGGAGATATTTTGAGATGAGTGGTCAACAGTGTCAAAAGCAGCAGAGAGATCAAGGAGAATAAGTAGACCGTAATGTCCTTTAGATTTAGCAGTGACCAAATCATTCACTACCTTAGTCAGTGCTGTCTCTGTGGAGTGTTGGGCACGAAATCCTGACTGAAGTGGGTCCAGTAGGCTGTGTGAGTTAAGAAAGTGTGTGAGGCGAGTGTAGGCAAGTCTCTCAAGTAGTTTGGAGGGGCATGGGAGCTGAGAGATGGGACGGTAGTTAGAGAGAGAGTTCGGGTCAGAGTTTTGTTTTTTCAGAATGGGAGTAATCACTGCATGCTTGTATAGAGAAGGAAAGATACCAGTAGACAGGGAGAGATTACAGATTTTCGTTAAGGTTGGGATGAGCACAGTAGACAGAGCTTTACTAATTTGTGAGGGTATAGAGTCAAGGGGAGAGGTAGTAGAGTAGGCAGATGAAAAGAGTGCAGATACTTCATCTTCATTTGTAGGATCAAAGGAAGAGAAGGGGTTAGAGGGTTCAGGCAGGGAATTGAGCAGGTCACTTGCTGTGGAAGAGCATACCATTTCATTTCGGATCTTGTCAATCTTGTCCTTGAAATAGGAAGCAAGATCTTGCGCACTGACAGTGGCTGGTGGGTTAGGTGAGGGAGGGACAAGAAGTGATTTAAATGTATTAAAAAGTCGCTTGGGGTTAGAGGCTTGAGCAGAGATGAGAGATTGAAAATATGTTTGTTTGGCAGTGTCCAGAGCATTACGATAAGAGTGGTAGGTGGTCTTATATGTGAGAAAGTCACTTGAACTACGAGATTTACGCCACTGGCGTTCAACTTTACGTGAGAGTTTTTGTAAGTGTCTAGTGTATTTAGAGTGCCACGGTTGACATCTAAGTCTACGTGGAGTGTGATGGGTAGCTGGAGCCACTTCATCAAGTGCTGTTTCTAGAGTTTGGTTAAGGTGTGACACAGCAGTCTCTGGAGAGGTTAATGTAGAAATTGGTGAGAGCAGTGGTTGCAGAGAGGTAGATAGTTGTTGAAAATGAATAGCGTTAATATTTCTGCGGGTAAGAGGTGTCCTTGTAGACTTTAGGGACATTGAGTTTGAAGTAATGGAGGAGAGCATGCAGGTGATAAGGTTGTGATCTGAGAGAGGGAAAGGAGTGTTAGTGAGTTCAGAAACAGAGCATAGTCTGGTGAATACAAGATCAAGGCAGTGGCCCTCCTGATGAGTAGGGGAGTCAGTCCATTGGGAGAGGCCAAGAGGGGAAGTTAGAGAGAGTAGTTTAGAGGCATGGGGAGATTGTGGACTGTCAATAGAGAGATTGAAATCACCCATAATGATGGTGGAGATGTCAGAGGATAGAAAGTGAGGGAGCCAAGCAGAAAAATCTTCCAGAAACTTTTTGGGTTGCCCAGGTGGGTGATAGATAGCTGCAACACGCAGAGAGAAAGGGGTGAAAATCCTAATAGAGTGTACTTCAAAGGATGTAAATGTGAGTGAGGGAACAGGTGGTAAAACGATGTGCGTGTAAGATTTGGACAGTAATATTCCAACACCACCTCCTTTAATGTTACCAGGCCTGTGGGTGTGTGTGAAGCGGAGGCCACCATGTGACAGTGCTGCAGGGGAGGCAGTGTCTGATTGTGTGAGCCATGTTTCTGTTATGGCTAGCATATTGAATTTTTTTGCTATGAAAAGGTCATGAATAGCTGTTAATTTGTTGCAAACAGAGCGTGCATTCCATAAAGCACATTTTAGTGACTTGGAGGTAGATGGGAGACATGTGATGTTGATAAGGTTTGTTGGTTTTATATTCCGTTGTGAATCAGCTGAATGTGAGCGTGGTATGTTGATGGAACCTGGATTTGGGGATATGTCACCAGCTAGTAGAAGCAGAAGAAGAGAGAGATAGGTATAGTTGGGGGAGGTGTGTGATAGTTTCTTATGGTGACAGGTAGAGGATGTGACAGTTAGTGTACATAGGGGGTCATTCCGAGTTGTTCGCTTGTTATTTTTTTGTCACAACGGAGCGAATAGTCGCTAATGCGCATGCGCAATGTCCGCAGTGCGACTGCGCCAAGTAAATTTGCTATGCAGTTAGGAATTTTACTCACAGCATTACGAGGTTTTTTCTTCGTTCTGGTGATCGTAATGTGATTGACAGGAAGTGGGTGTTTCTGGGCGGAAACAGGCCGTTTTATGGGAGTGTGCGAAAAAACGCTACCGTTTTCGGGAAAAACGCAGGAGTGGCTGGAGAAATGGGGGAGTGTCTGGGCGAACGCTGGGTGTGTTTGTGACGTCAAACCAGGAACGACAAGCACTGAACTGATCGCAGATGCCGAGTAAGTCTGGAGCTACTCAGAAACTGCTAAGAAGTGTCTATTCGCAATTCTGCTAATCTTTCGTTCGCAATTTTGATAAGCTAAGATTCACTCCCAGTAGGCGGCGGCTTAGCGTGTGCAAAGCTGCTAAAAGCAGCTTGCGAGCGAACAACTCGGAATGACCCCCATAAATAGGTTAAAAGCTCATGAGTGTTAATAAGAGGGGAGTGGATTAATGTGGCTGCAATGTGTACAGAGCGATACATAGCAGGAATAGTGAAGGACAATGGCCCTCATTCCGAGTTGATCGCTCGCAAGGCGATTTTAGCAGAGTTACACACGCTAAGCCGCCGCCTACTGGGAGTGAATCTTAGCTTCTTAAAATTGCGAACGATGTATTCGCAATATTGCGATTACTAACTACTTAGCAGTTTCAGAGTAGCTCCAGACTTACTCTGCCTGTGCGATCATTTCAGTGCTTGTCGTTCCTGGTTGACGTCACAAACACACCCAGCGTTCGCCCAGGCACTCCCACCGTTTCCCCGGCCACTCCTGCGTTTTTTCCGGAAACGGTAGCGTTTTCAGCCACACGCCCCTGAAACGCCGTGTTTCCGCCCAGTAACACCCATTTTCTGTCAATCACATTACGATCGCCGGAGCGAAGAAAAAGCCGTGAGTAAAAATACTTTCATCATAGTAAAGTTACTTGGCGCAGTCGCAGTGCGAACATTGCGCATGCGTACTAAGCGGATTTTCACTGCGATGCGATGAAAAATACAGAGCGAACAACTCGGAATGAGGGCCAATGTCATTTTATAGAGGATACCATGAAGTGCTATGAGGAAAAACAGTTTGTGGAGCATGGTGTTTTTAAAGAGAAAAGTATAGATAGGAAAATGCTTATGGAAATTGTTAGTTAAATGGTAGATTTACCTGCTTTCCAATGTTTTTCAATGTTTGTTCAACTGTTGGTTTAACTGTTCTTTTTAAAATTTCCTAACTTTGTAATTTCCAAACTTCGTATATTTCTAAACTCTGACAACTGCCCCGCAGACAACTGCCCCATAACTGAATGCTAACATATACTAGTTCTATTTTACAAAGGCTTCAGCTGAAGCCAATTGGACATCTAATCAAAGGGCTTATATTACCCTGTGTTAAGTAAACACCAGTCCATGTATGCTAATAAACTCCACTCCGCTGACCAACATCTATACGAGATAATATCAGCTATAAGCAAGTACTAATATTATACAAATACAATTACATACACTGCTAAATTATACATTGGTGTGAATACAGATCAAGAGTTATAGTTTGCAGGAATCATCAAGCAGAAAATAAGATTTTACTCACCGGTAAATCTATTTCTCGTAGTCCGTAGTGGATGCTGGGGACTCCGTAAGGACCATGGGGAATAGCGGCTCCGCAGGAGACTGGGCAAAACTAAGAAAGATTTAGGACTACCTGGTGTGCACTGGCTCCTCCCACTATGACCCTCCTCCAGACCTCAGTTAGGATACTGTGCCCGGAAGAGCTGACACAATAAGGAAGGATTTTGAATCCCGGGTAAGACTCATACCAGCCACACCAATCACACCGTATAACTCGTGATATTATACCCAGTTAACAGTATGAACATAACAGAGCCTCTCAACAGATGGCTCAACAATAACCCTTTTAGGTAACAATAACTATATACAAGTATTGCAGACAGTCCGCACTTGGGACGGGCGCCCAGCATCCACTACGGACTACGAGAAATAGATTTACCGGTGAGTAAAATCTTATTTTCTCTGACATCCTAGTGGATGCTGGGGACTCCGTAAGGACCATGGGGATTATACCAAAGCTCCCAAACGGGCAGGAGAGTGCGGATGACTCTGCAGCACCGAATGAGAGAACTCAAGGTCCTCATCAGCCAGTGTATCAAATTTGTAGAATTTTGCAAACGTGTTTGCCCCTGACCAAGTAGCAGCTCGGCAAAGTTGTAAAGCCGAGACCCCTCGGGCAGCCGCCCAAGAAGAGCCCACCTTCCTCGTGGAATGGGCTTTTACCAATTTAGGCTGCAGCAGGCCAGCCGCAGAATGCGCAAGCTGAATTGTGCTACAAATCCAGCGAGCAATAGTCTGCTTTGAAGCAGGAGCCCCCAGCTTGTTGGGTGCATACAGGATAAATAGCGAGTCAGTTTTCCTGACTCCAGCCGTCCTGGAAACATAAATTTTCAAGGCCCTGACTACGTCCAGTAACTTGGAGTCCTCCAAGTCCCTAGTAGCCGCAGGCACCACGATAGGTTGGTTCAAGTGAAAAGCTGATACCACCTTAGGAAGAAACTGGGGACGAGTCCTCAATTCTGCCCTATCCATATGGAAAATCAAATAGGGGCTTTTACATGATAAAGCCGCCAATTCCGACACACGCCTAGCCGAAGCCAAGGCCAAAAGCATGACCACTTTCCACGTGAGATATTTTAAATCCACGGTTTTAAGTGGCTCAAACCAATGTGACTTTAGGAAACCCAACACCACGTTGAGGTCCCACGGTGCCACTGGAGGCACAAAAGGAGGCTGAATATGGAGCACTCCCTTGACAAATGTCTGAACTTCAGGCAGTGAAGCCAGTTCTTTTTGGAAGAAAATCGACAGAGCCGAAATCTGGACCTTAATGGAACCCAGTTTTAGGCCCATAGTCACCCCTGACTGTAGGAAGTGCAGAAATCGACCCAGCTGAAATTCCTCCATTGGGGCCTTCCTGGCCTCACACCACGCAACATATTTTCGCCATATGCGGTGATAATGTTGTACGGTTACATCTTTTCTAGCTTTAATGAGCGTAGGAATGACTTCCTCCGGAATACCCTTTTCTTTTAGGATCCGGTGTTCAACCGCCATGCCGTCAAACGCAGCCGCGGTAAGTCTTGGAACAGACAGGGCCCCTGCAGCAGCAGGTCCTGTCTGAGCGGCAGAGGCCATGGGTCCTCTGAGATTAATTCTTGAAGTTCCGGGTACCAAGACCTTCTTGGACAATCCGGAACAATGAGTATAGTTCTTACTCCTCTTTTCCTTATTATCCTCAGTACCTTGGGTATGAGAGGAAGAGGGGGGAACACATAAACCGACCGGTACACCCACGGTGTCACTAGAGCGTCCACAGCTATCGCCTGAGGGTCTCTTGACCTGGCGCAATATTTTTCTAGCTTTTTGTTTAGGCGGGACGCCATCAAGTCCACCTGTGGCCTTTCCCAACGGTTTACAATCAGTTGGAAGACTTCTGAATGAAGTCCCCACTCTCCCGGGTGGAGGTCGTGCCTGCTGAGGAAGTCTGCTTCCCAGTTGTCCACTCCCGGAATGAACACTGCTGACAGTGCTAACACGTGATTTTCCGCCCATCGGAGAATCCTTGTGGCTTCTGCCATCGCCGTCCTGCTTCTTGTGCCGCCCTGTCGGTTTACATGGGCGACTGCCGTGATGTTGTCTGACTGGATCAGAACCGGCTGGTTTTGAAGCAGGGGCTTTGCCTGACTTAGGGCATTGTAAATGGCCCTCAGTTCCAGAACATTTATGTGTAGGGAAGTCTCCTGACTTGACCAAAGTCCTTGGAAGTTTCTTCCCAGTGTGACTGTCCCCCAGCCTCGAAGGCTGGCATCCGTGGTCACCAGGACCCAGTCCTGTATGCCGAATCTGCGGCCCTCTTTGAGATGAGCACTCTGCAGCCACCACAGCAGAGACACCCTGGTCCTTGGAGACAGGGTTATCAACCGATGCATTTGAAGATGCGATCCGGACCATTGGTCCAACAGGTCCCACTGAAAGGTTCTGGCATGGAACCTGCCGAATGGAATTGCTTCGTAGGAAGCTACCATCTTTCCCAGGACTCGCATGCAGTGATGCACCGACACCTGTTTTGGTTTCAGGAGGCCTCTGACTAGAGATGACAGCTCCTTGGCTTTCTCCTCTGGGAGAAACACTTTTTTCTGGACTGTGTCCAGAATCATCCCCAGGAACAGTAGACGTGTCGAAGGAACCAGCTGTGACTTTGGAATATTCAGAATCCAACCGTGCTGGTGTAGCACCTCCTGAGATAGTGCTACGCCGACCAACAACTGCTCTCTGGACCTCGCCTTTATAAGGAGATCGTCCAAATATGGGATAATTAAAACTCCCTTTTTTCGAAGGAGTATCGTCATTTCGGCCATTACCTTAGTAAATACCCTCGGTGCCGTGGACAGGCCGAACGGCAACGTCTGGAATTGGTAATGACAATCCTGTACCACAAATCTTAGGTACTCCTAATGAGGATGGTAAATGGGGACATGCAGGTAAGCATCCTTGATGTCCAGAGATACCATGTAATCCCCCTCTTCCAGGCTTGCAATAACCGCCCTGAGCGATTCCATCTTGAACTTGAATTTTTTTATATATGTGTTCAAGGATTTCAATTTTAAAATGGGTCTCACCGAACCGTCCGGTTTCGGTACCACAAACATTGTGGAATAGTAACCCCATCCTTGTTGAAGTAGGGGCACCTTGACTATCACCTGCTGGGAATACAGCTTGTGAATTGCCTCTAACACAGCCTCCCTGTCTGAGGGAGTCGTTGGCAAGGCAGATTTGAGGAAACGGCGGGGGGGAAATGTCTCGAATTCCAGCCTGTACCCCTGAGATACCACTTGAAGGATCCAGGGATCTACTTGTGAGCGAGCCCACTGATTGCTGAAGATTTTGAGACGGGCCCCCACCGTACCTGGCTCCGCCTGTTGAGCCCCAGCGTCATGCGGCGGACTTAGCAGAAGAAGCGGGGGAGGACTTTTGTTCCTGGGAACTGGCTGTATGCTGCAGCTTTTTTCCCCTACCTCTGCCTCTGGGCAGAAAGGACGCGCCTCTACCCCGCTTGTTCTTTTGGGGATGAAAGGACTGTACCTGATAATACGGTGCTTTCTTTGGTTGTGAGGGGACATGTGGTAAAAATGCTGACTTCCCAGCTGTTGCTGTGGAAACTAGGTCCGAAAGACCATCCCCGAACAACTCCTCACCCTTATAAGGCAAAACTTCCATGTGCCTTTTAGAATCTGCATCACCTGTCCACTGCCGAGTCCATAACCCTCTCCTGGCAGAAATGGACAGTGCACTTATTTTAGATGCCAGCCGGCAAATATCCCTCTGTGCATCTCTCATATATAAGACAGCGTCTTTAATATGCTCTATGTTTAGCAATATAGTGTCCCTGTCTAGGGTGTCAATGTTTTCTGACAGGGAATCCGACCACGCAGCTGCAGCACTGCACAGCCATGCTGAAGCAATAGCTGGTCTCAGTATAATACCAGTGTGCGTATATATAGCCTTCAGGAGAGCCTCCTGCTTTCTATCAGCAGGTTCCTTTAGGGCGGCCGTATCTGGAGACGGTAGTGCCACCTTTTTTGATAAGCGTGTAAGCGCTTTATCCACCCTAGGGGGTGTTTCCCAATGTGACCTATCCTCTGGCGGGAAAGGGTACGCCATTAGTAACTTTTTAGAAATTACCAATTTTTTATCGGGGGAAGCCCACGCTACTTCACACACTTCATTTAATTCTTCAGAAGGGGGAAAAACTACTGTTAGTTTTTTCTCACCAAACATAATACCCTTTTTTGTGGTACCTGGGGTCACATCAGAAATGTGTAAAACATTTTTCATTTCCTCAATCATATAATGAGTGGCCCTATTGGACATTACATTAGTCTCTTCGTCGTCGACACTGGTATCAGTATCCGTGTCGACATCTGTGTCTGCCATCTGAGGTAGCGGGTGTTTTAGAGCCCCTGATGGCCTTTGAGACGTCTGGGCAGGCACGAGCTGAGAAGCCGGCTGTCCCGCATTTGGCATGTCGTCAAATTTTTTATGTAAGGAGTCGACACTTTCACGTAATTCCTTCCACAAGTCCATCCACTCAGGTGTCTGCCCCGCAGGGGGTGACAACACATTTATAGGCACCTGCTCCTCCTCCACATAAGCCTCCTCATCAAACATGTCGACACAGCCGTACCGACACACCGCACACACACAGGGAATGCTCTGACAAAAGACAGGACCCCACAAAGCCCTTTGGGGAGACAGAGAGAGAGTATGCCAGCACACACCAGAGCGCTATATAATACAGGGATTAACTAAATTATATCCCCTTATAGCTGCTATATGTATATTGCGCCTAAATTTAGTGCCCCCCCTCTCTTTTTTACCCTTTCTGTAGTGTAGACTGCATGGGAGAGCCAGGGAGCTTCCTTCCAGCGGAGCTGTGAGGGAGAAATTGCGCCAGTGTGCTGAGGGAGATAGCTCCGCCCCTTTTTCGGCTGACTTTTCTCCCGCTTTTTAATGGATTCTGGCAGGGGTATTTATCACATATATAGCCTCTGGGGCTATATATTGTGATATATTTGCCAGCCAAGGTGTTTTTATTGCTGCTCAGGGCGCCCCCCCCCCCCCCCCCCCAGCGCCCTGCACCCTCAGTGACCGGAGTGTGAAGTGTGTATGAGGAGCAATGGCGCACAGCTGCAGTGCTGTGCGCTACCTTGGTGAAGACTGATGTCTTCTGCCGCCGATTTTCCGGACTCTTCTTGCTTCTGGCTCTGTAAGGGGGCCGGCGGCGCGGCTCCGGGACCGAACATCAATGGCCGGTTCCATGCGGTCGATCCCTCTGGAGCTAATGGTGTCCAGTAGCCTAAGAAGCCCAAGCTACCACCAGTTAGGTAGGTTCGCTTCTTCTCCCCTTAGTCCCTCGCTGCAGTGAGTCTGTTGCCAGCAGATCTCACTGTAAAATAAAAAAACCTAAAATATACTTTCTCTCTAGGAGCTCAGGAGAGCCCCTAGTGTGCATCCAGCTTTGCCGGGCACAAGATTCTAACTGAGGTCTGGAGGAGGGTCATAGTGGGAGGAGCCAGTGCACACCAGGTAGTCCTAAATCTTTCTTAGTTGTACCCAGTCTCCTGCGGAGCCGCTATTCCCCATGGTCCTTACGGAGTCCCCAGCATCCACTAGGACGTCAGAGAAATCACATATATTTAAAATACAGCTGAAGATGTTTGTGGGTTAATGCAGAGGTGCAGGAATCATCAAGCAGAAATCACATACATTTAAAATACAGCTGAAGATGTTTGTGGGTTAATGCAGAGGTGCAGGAATATAATATAGTAACCGCAATTTGTATTTCCCGCGCCGATTCGCGCATGCGCACTCAATCATGCGTTCCAAGTCTTGTTTTCAACATGAGCCTTAAATAGACTCCGGTGGCCATTTTATCACATCATATCAAGCCTCACTTTCATATAGAATACAGAATAGAAAGATAATATTGACTTGCGCCCAAAAGAGCTGCACTCGGGTCGCCAATCCTAAAGAGCACCACTCCTCACTCAATGTACAACCAGAAAAAAAGTGGAACGGCTCCCAGGCGCTGCTCTATATGTATACACGGGTAGCTTCTCTTAAAACTTCACAGATAAATCCTCAAAAGAAAGGAAAGGACATATTCATGCAATGTAACTGTCCATATGTGTATTATTTATCCGTATAGATGATCCTCAACTGACCTCTGGGCAATGCCCTATGTTCACATCAAGGTTTCTTTATCTTTCAAAACTTCATACAATCACTTCTTAACTTATTGTATATGGCTCACCTTCAGTAAATACCCTATGTGCATCAAAAGGTTTCTTTCCAATGTCCCATTTGTCTGGATCGAGCTGAACAATATCGGGCTCTTATACCCAGGGCCGGTGCAAGGTTTCTCGACACCCTAGGCAAAACTTCAGCCTGCTTTTAACCGCCCCCCCAACCCCCCCCCCCCCCCCGACCAAAACCAAAAACCAGTACACATTTTCCAGCCCGTCAGATGAAAGTATGTAGGCAGCATCTTAGAAGTTCAACAGCTACCGTCTAAATTAAGTTTTACAGGGATGCATCTCACGGAGTTATCCTTAAATTTGTGATAAGCAGACTCAGGGCAGCCCACTCAGATACTGGCACCCTAAGCAGCTGCCTAATGGTAGAACCAACCCTGCACTTACACACAATGCCCACAGTAGTAGTGCCGCTTACATATAATACACACAGTAGTAGTGCCGCTTACATATAATACACACAGTAGTAGTGCCGCTTACATATAATACACACAGTAGAATGCCGTTGTTGGGGTGCGGTCCAGACAACGCAGGCGTATCCGAACTGTTGCGGGGGCGGGCCACAGCAACTGCATGATATCACCTAGGCTGCGCAGGCAGGTAGCTACTCAGCAAATGCAAAAGCATCGCCGCCGTGCATTGAGAAGTACATTTGGATCTGGACTATGTACATGCTATTTGAGGATGATGGCCCTCATTCCGAGTTGTTCGCTCGGTATTTTTCATCGCATCGCAGTGAAAATCCGCTTAGTACGCATGCGCAATGTTCGCACTGCGACTGCGCCAAGTAACTTTACTATGTAGAAAGTAATTTTACTCACGGCTTTTTCATCGCTCCGGCGATCGTAATGTGATTGACAGGAAATGGGTGTTACTGGGCGGAAACACGGCGTTTCAGGGGCGTGTGGCTGAAAACGCTACCGTTTCCGGAAAAAACGCAGGAGTGGCCGGGGAAACGGTGGGAGTGCCTGGGCGAACGCTGGGTGTGTTTGTGACGTCAACCAGGAACGACAAGCACTGAACTGATCGCACAGGCAGAGTAAGTCTGGAGCTACTCTGAAACTGCTAAGTAGTTAGTAATCGCAATATTGCGAATACATCGGTCGCAATTTTAAGAAGCTAAGATTCACTCCCAGTAGGCGGCGGCTTAGCGTGTGTAACTCTGCTAAATTCGCCTTGCGACCGATCAACTCGGAATGAGGGCCGATATGCAGTGTTTAATACTATTTATGTGAATAGAACCAATAAATCATCTATGATTCTTTATCCCAACAGTCTGCACTGTGTCTGCTTGTTTAAATTTTTTCAGAACAATATCTTTATAAAGAAAGAATACATTAGTGCAGACTTCACTGTCTAATTGGTTGAAAGATCGTAAGCATTGATTGTTTTACTCGGGATATGTGGCTGCGCCACGTGTTATTAAGATATTAGCATTCCCCTCAGATGTGCAATCTGTATACTAGCGCTCTGCCTTTATCCATGCCCCATATCTGCTCACTCACTACTAATACAGTAAGCAGGTAACTGTATTATCCACTATATATATCAGCAATAGATAGCTACAGGCTACAATCCATACAGAAATATTATTGGCCCTCATTCCGAGTTGTTCGCTCTGTAAATTTCATCGCATCGCAGCGATTTTCCGCTTAGTGCGCATGCGCAATGTCCGCACTGCGACTGCGCCAAGTAAATTTGCTATGAAGTTAGTATTTTTACTCACGGCTTTTTCTTCGCTCAGGCGATCGTAGTGTGATTGACAGGAAGTGGGTGTTTCTGGGCGGAAACAGGCCGTTTTATGGGCGTGTGTGAAAAAACGCTACCGTTTCTGGGAAAAACGCGGGAGTGGCTGGAGAAACGGAGGAGTGTCTGGGCGAACGCTGGGTGTGTTTGTGACGTCAAACCAGGAACGACAAGCACTGAACTGATCGCACAGGCAGAGTAAGTCTCGAGCTACTCAGAAACTGCACAGAGATGTCTTATCGCAATGTTGCGAATCTTTCGTTCGCAATTTTAAGATGCTAAGATTCACTCCCAGTAGGCGGCGGCTTAGCGTGTGCAATACTGCTAAAATCGTCTTGCGAGCGAACAACTCGGAATGAGGGCCATAGCCCGGAGCCGGCAGCTGCCACAGCCAGGGACAGCTCTGTCCCTGCTGTGGTGTGTGGGCATCGACACCTGCAGCTGTAGAATTCGATAGCTACAGGTGTCGGAAGAGGTCAGTGCTACTGACCATTCATACATTGCCTGCATGTCTTTGTGCTATGTTTAGAAAGTAATACATGGAGGGGAGCAGTATCAGGGCAGACTAGATGGGCCAAGTGGTTCTTATCTGTTGTAAAATTCTATTTCCAGATGATACATTTACATCTAAATTACTGCCAGAGAGGGATTGTGTATGGGCAGTCGCCAAATATCGCCAATTTATGTGATCATTGACATTGATTGACTCCTCTCAACATGAGCCCTCTAGTGTTTTTATAACTTCCACTGTTCGAGCACACAGGAGTCAGTGCCACCTTACACACACACACACACACACACACACACACACACACACACACGGGAGTGCCAGCCTACACACATAGGTCAGTGTCAGCCTACACCTACACACACACACACACACACACACACACACACACACAGGTCAGTGCCAGCCTACACACACATGTGGTGGAGTGCCAGGCTACACACACAAACACACACACACACACACACACACACACACACACACACACACACACACACACACACGAGAGTGCCAGCCTACACACATAGGTCAGTGCCAGCCTACACACACACGTGGGGGAGTGCCAGGCTACACACACACACACACACACACACACACACAGGAGAGTGCCAGCCTACACGCACAGGTCAGTGGCAGCCTACACACACACACACACACACACACACACACACGGGAGTGCCAGCCTACACACATAGGTCAGTGTCAGCCTACACACACACACACACACACACACACACACACACACGTCAGTGCCAGCCTACACACACATGTGGTGGAGTGCCAGGCTACACACACAAACACACACACACACACACACACACACACACACACACACACACGAGAGTGCCAGCCTACACACATAGGTCAGTGCCAGCCTACACACACACGTGGGGGAGTGCCAGGCTACACACACACACACACACAGGAGAGTGCCAGCCTACACGCACAGGTCAGTGGCAGCCTACACACACACACACACACACACACACACACACACACACACACACACACACACGGGAGTGCCAGCCTACACACATAGGTCAGTGTCAGCCTACACACACACACATGGGGGAGTGCTAGCCTACACACACAGGTCAGTGCCAGCCTACACACACACACACACACAGCGAAGTGCCAGCCTACACACACAGGTCAGTGCCAGCCTACACACACACACACACACACACACACACACACACACACACACACACACACACACACACACACACACACACACACGGGGGAGTGCCAGCCTACACACATAGGTCAGTGTCAGCCTACACACACACACATGGGGGAGTGCCAGCCTACACACACAGGTCAGTGCCAGCCTACACACACACACACACACACACACACACACACACACACACACACACACACACACAGCGAAGTGCCAGCCTACACACACAGGTCAGTGCCAGCCTACACACACACACACACACACACACACACACACACACACACACACACACACACACAGGAGAGTGCCAGCCTACACACACAGGTCAGTGGCAGCCTACACACACACACACACACACACACACACACACACACACACACACGGGAGTGCCAGCCTACACACATAGGTCAGTGTCAGCCTACACACACACACATGGGGGAGTGCTAGCCTACACACAGGTCAGTGCCAGCCTACACACACACACACACACACACACACGGCGAAGTGCCAGCCTACACACACAGGTCAGTGCCAGCCTACACACACACACACACACACGGGGGAGTGCCAGCCTACACACATAGGTCAGTGTCAGCCTACACACACACACATGGGGGAGTGCCAGCCTACACACACAGGTCAGTGCCAGCCTACACACACACACGGCGAAGTGCCAGCCTACACACACAGGTCAGTGCCAGCCTACACACGCACACACACACACACACACACACACACGGGGGAGTGCCAGCCTACACACATAGGTCAGTGTCAGCCTACACACACACGTGGGGGAGTGCCAGGCTACACACACACACACACACACACACACACACACACACACACACAGGAGAGTGCCAACCTACACGCACAGGTCAGTGGCAGCCTACACACACACACACACACACACACACACACACACACACACACACACACGGGAGTGCCAGCCTACACACATAGGTCAGTGTCAGCCTACACACACACACATGGGGGAGTGCCAGCCTACACACACAGGTCAGTGCCAGCCTACACACACACACACACACACACACACACACACACACACGGCGAAGTGCCAGCCTACACACACAGGTCAGTGCCAGCCTACACACACACACACACACACACACACACACACACACACACACACACACACACACACGGGGGAGTGCCAGCCTACACACATAGGTCAGTGTCAGCCTACACACACACACATGGGGGAGTGCCAGCCTACACACACAGGTCAGTGCCAGCCTACACACACACACACACACACACACACACACACACACACACACACACACACAGGAGAGTGCCAGCCTACACACACAGGTCAGTGGCAGCCTACACACACACACACACACACACACACACACACACACACACACACGGGAGTGCCAGCCTACACACATAGGTCAGTGTCAGCCTACACACACACACATGGGGGAGTGCTAGCCTACACACACAGGTCAGTGCCAGCCTACACACACACACACACACACACACACACACACACACACACACGGCGAAGTGCCAGCCTACACACACAGGTCAGTGCCAGCCTACACACACACACACACGGGGGAGTGCCAGCCTACACACATAGGTCAGTGTCAGCCTACACACACACACATGGGGGAGTGCCAGCCTACACACACAGGTCAGTGCCAGCCTACACACACACACGGCGAAGTGCCAGCCTACACACACAGGTCAGTGCCAGCCTACACACACACACACACACACACACACACACACACACACACACACACACACACACACACACACGGGAGTGCCAGCCTACACACATAGGTCAGTGTCAGCCTACACACACACACACATGGGGGAGTGCCAGCCTACACACACAGGTCAGTGCCAGCCTACACACACACACACACACACACACACACACACACACACACGGCGAAGTGCCAGCCTACACACACAGGTCAGTGCCAGCCTACACACACACACACACACACACACACACACACACACACACACACACACACACACACGAGAGTGCCAGCCTACACACACAGGTCAGTGCCAGCCTACACACACACACACACACACACACACACACACACACACACACACACGAGAGTGCCAGCCTACACACACAGGTCAGTGGCAGCCTACACACACACACACACACACACACACACACACACACACACACACGGGAGTGCCAGCCTACACACATAGGTCAGTGTCAGCCTACACACACACACATGGGGGAGTGCTAGCCTACACACACAGGTCAGTGCCAGCCTACACACACACACACACACACACACACACACACACACACACACACGGCGAAGTGCCAGCCTACACACATAGGTCAGTGTCAGCCTACACACACACACATGGGGGAGCGCCAGCCTACACACACAGGTCAGTGCCAGCCTACACACACACACGGCGAAGTGCCAGCCTACACACACAGGTCAGTGCCAGCCTACACACACACACACACACACACACACACACACACACACACACACACACACACACACACACACACACACACACACACGGGGGAGTGCCAGCCTACACACATAGGTCAGTGTCAGCCTACACACACACACACACACACACACACACACACACACACATGGGGGAGTGCCAGCCTACACACACAGGTCAGTGCCAGCCTACACACACACACACACACACACACACACACACACACAGCGAAGTGCCAGCCTACACACACAGGTCAGTGCCAGCCTACACTCACATGGGAGAGTGGCAGCCTACACACATAGGTCAGTGCCAGCCTACACACACACGTGGGGGAGTGCCAGGCTACACATACACACACACACACACACACACACACACACGGGAGAGTGCCAGCCTACACACATAGGTCAGTGCCAGCTTACACACACACACACACACACACGTGGGGGAGTGCCAGGCTACACACACAGGTCAGTGGCAGCCTACACACACACACAGGGGAGTGCCATCTTATACACACACACACGTCAGTGCCAACCTACACACACACACGTCAGCCTACACACACACACACACACACACACACATGGGGGAGTGTCAGCCTACCCACACATACACACACACACACGGAGTGCCAGCCTACACACACACACACACACACACACACGGGAGTGCCAGCCTACACACACACCGGGGGGGGGGGGAGTTACAGCCTACACACACACACACACGGAGTGCCAGCCTACACACACACACACGGAGTGCCAGCCTACACACACACACACACACACACGGGGGAGTGCCAGCCTACACACACACACACACGGGGGGGGGAGTTCCAGCCTACACACACACACGGGGGAGTGCCAGCCTACACACACACACACACACACACACACACATCCACACACACACGGGGGAATGCCAGCCTACACACACACACACGGGAGTGCCAGCCTACACACACACGGGGGGGGGGGGGGAGTTACAGCCTACACACACACACACACACACACACACACACACAAACACACAGAAGAGGGCCAGCCTACACACACACACGCACACACACACACACACACACACACACACGGGGGAGTGCCAGCTTATACACACACAGGTCAGTGCCAGCCTACACACACACACACGTCAGCCTACACACACACACACATGGAGTGCCAGCCTACACTCACACACACATGGAGTGCCAGCCTACACACACACACACACACACACACACACATGGAGTGCCAGCCTACACACACACACACAGAGTGCCAGCCTACGCGCACACACACACACACACACACACACACACACACACACACACACACAGGAGTGGCAGCCTACACACACACAAAAGGTGGGGGGGGAGTTCCAGCCTACACACACACACACACACACACTCGGGGGAGTTCCAGCCTACACACACACGGGGGAGTGCCAGCCTACACACACACACACACACACACACACACACACACACACACGGGGGAGTGCCAGCCTACACACACATGGGGGAGTGTGCCAGCCTACACACACACAGGTGAGGAGTAGCAGCCTACACACACACACACACATCAGTGCCAACTTACACAGACACATAGGGGTCAGTACCAGTCAGCCCCCCCCCCCCATACACAGATCAGTGCCAGCCAACCAACACACCACAGCACACAGGACAGTAGCAGCCTATACACAATGCCAGCCTATGAAGCTGCTGAGTTAGAACCTACTGTACACTGACCTTGGGAACGGCCACTCCTTCTCCTGCTCCAGCCTCTCCTCTGAGCTCCCAGTCACCCCAGACCGTCAAACTCCCCAGCAGACCAAAGCTGCTTTCCGTGCCAGCTCCCATCAAGCCCCCCCCCCCCCCCCTTTAAGGTCAATCTGCAGCTCCCAACATGAGGTGGAGAGAGGGAGATCCAATCGTGGGGGCGTGGGTAACATGCGGGAGGGCGGTGCAGCATGAAACTCAGCTTAGCTAAGGGTAAGGAATTATTCTTTCACTGGCAGCGTGCAGCACCGCCCTCTAGTGGCCGGCGCCCATAGGCAGCTGCCTAAAGCTGCCTAGTGGTGGCGCCGGCCCTGCTTATACCATCACGATATATGGAATATGTCAGAACCAAAAGTCCATGCAAGGTCAGGTATAAACTGATTTATTTGTAAAAAGTATAAAAATGTATATACATTCACTGTATCATAGGTCACCTAACGTACACAATATTCCCAACCGGCAAGATCTATATCACCGCACACTCCTCAGATGGAAAAAAGCGAGGGAAGAAAAAAGGGGGAATAGTACGTGGGTAAGGCAGATATACCCAAAAAAGGGTCTTTACCAATTCCTCACGGTAGGTGACGTGGTGAACCTATGAAGAGTGTCGCAATTCCACCGACGCGTTTCGGAAGCACTGTTCCTTCATCAAGGTGTCACCTTGATGAAGGAACAGTGCTTCCGAAACGCGTCGGTGGAATTGCGACACTCTTCATAGGTTCACCACGTCACCTACCGTGAGGAATTGGTAAAGACCCTTTTTTGGGTATATCTGCCTTACCCACGTACTATTCCCCCTTTTTTCTTCCCTCGCTTTTTTCCATCTGAGGAGTGTGCGGTGATATAGATCTTGCCGGTTGGGAATATTGTGTACGTTAGGTGACCTATGATACAGTGAATGTATATACATTTTTATACTTTTTACAAATAAATCAGTTTATACCTGACCTTGCATGGACTTTTGGTTCTGACATATTCCATATATCGTGATGGTATAAGAGCCCGATATTGTTCAGCTCGATCCAGACAAATGGGACATTGGAAAGAAACCTTTTGATGCACATAGGGTATTTACTGAAGGTGAGCCATATACCAATAAGTTAAGAAGTGATTGTATGAAGTTTTGAAAGATAAAGAAACCTTGATGTGAACATAGGGCATTGCCCAGAGGTCAGTTGAGGATCATCTATACGGATAAATAATACACATATGGACAGTTACATTGCATGAATATGTCCTTTCCTTTCTTTTGAGGATTTATCTGTGAAGTTTTAAGAGAAGCTACCCGTGTATACATATAGAGCAGCGCCTGGGAGCCGTTCCACTTTTTTTCTGGTCTCACTTTCATATAGGATTAGTTGTTACTACTAAGGAATCCAAGCCTTGCTTTGAGTCCCGGAGGCTATATCAAACTTATCTTTCCTATATCTATTTAAGTTTTAATCATAACAAATCTAAGCCTCATTCCGAGTCCCAATAATCATCTCTAGTATCCATAGTTACTTAAATTGATATCCCAAGCCTCAGTCTCAATTAAATGAACATCACTAATTTATTTAAGTCATACAATATAATACCATATTCAATCACTACCCTATCTCTTATGTGCATATGTAAATAATTCCCCATTCACATAAAGTGACAATTATCATTATAAAGATGTCTTATCATATGCACATAAACCCAAAAATTAAATAAATGGTTTAAAGAAAAATATTTTCGAATTTCATTATTATTATACACATATATGCACAAACATACACGCATATATATATGAATGCACGTAAACAACATGCACATTCCCACATATTTATAAAACCAAAACCAGTTATTGAAAAATGTTCTTACATATACATACATATACAGACATAGGCCAGTATTTACTAAAAATCCGAGTTTGGTCGATTTGTGTTTTTTTTTCTAAGTCCCAATCCGGGAATTCACTAAGCACCAATCTCGGCAGTGTCTGGTCTATTCGTAATGGTTTGAATGACAACATTCCGAAATACGAATGAATAGACCATCGGTCAAACGCGGCTGTTATTTCATAGAATACGGGAATTCACTATTCATTCGTATTTGGGTGTTAGTCTCTGAGTGCTCAAATGCGGTCGTATTTTTTTGCGATTCGTTAAAAAAAGCGGCAAAAAAATAGACCTGCTTTTTTCAGTCGTGTTTACATTTGTTACAAATAAAAAATCACTCACACCTGAATTAGGATGCCTATAAAAGGATGTTAGGCCCATTTCAATACACCTACACTCAGAAATGGCAGCAGGACTGTGGGCCAGTGATCTTTTGTGTGCTGTGGGATTCCTCAGACTCAGACATCAGCCTGTAAGTACCCAGGGCCAAGAAAATGAACATGGTCAGCAGGTTGTACAGGTTCTGCGGAGGCTGTGCAGGCCTCGTTTTTTTAGGGGGCGTTTAAACTTGAACGCATTGTCCGATGATAAGGTCATACAGATGTTCCGTCTAAATCGTAACAACATTTTCCGTCTGTATAACCTTGTCAAACTGGGCCTAGACCCTGAGACAGCACGCTCTCGCCCTGTCTCAGGCCTGCACAAACTCCTGGCTGTGTTGCACTTTATGGCTACTGGCAGCTTTCAGGCTGTGTCTGGGGATGTCATAGGAATCTCACAGCCCTCATTTTCAAGAATCTTAACACAGGTGATGTATACCTAACGACCTCTTCTGTTTTGTGTTTGTTTTAATTTCTCGGTGGCCAGTTCTGTCCTAAAATCTCATGTTTATTGTTCTTTAAAATGTTCACACAGGTGTTGGCTGTTTTGCAGCCCCACATTGAGGCCTCAATCTGCTTCCCTACCCAGGAGTCTCAGTGGCATGCCGTCAGGGTAGATTTCTATGAGCTGGCTGGCATGCCCAATGTGCTTGGAGCCATAGATTGCACACACATTCAGCTGAGACCACCTTGGGGCAGGCAGCACATATATACAAACCACCATTTCGAACACTCCATAAATGTGCAGGTGGTTTGTGATGCAAATCTCAAAATAATGAGTGTTGTTGCTGGTTACCCTGGGGGCTGCCATGACTCCTTCATCCTCAGTCAGTCATCCCTCTTTGATAAGTTTGAGGACGGACAAATGCCAGATGGATGGCTGCTGGGTATGTAATTTGATATGTGTAGGCCTGCGTATACTTTGTTCAAATACAGGTGCAGATGTATTAACCTGTAGAAGGCATAAGGAAGTGAGAAACCAGTGATCTGTGCAAGGTAATAAAGGCACCAGCCAATCTGCTCCAATATGTAAATGAACATTTAGGAACAGATTGTCTGCTGCCTTTATTACCTTGCACATATCACTGGTTTTTCACTTCCTTATGCCTTCTACAGGTTAATACATCTGCCCCACAGTGTTTTACTTATGTGTTGCTGTATCTTAACATGAATCACGTTACTATATCTGTCTTTTAGGTGATGGAGGATATGGCTGTTTCTCTTGGCTTCTAACTCCATTGTCCCGACCTGATACCCCTGCTGAACACAATTACAATAATGCACATAAGTCCACGCGGAATGTGATAGAAAGATGTTTTGGTGTGCTGAAATCTAGGTTTCGGTGTCTGGATAAGTCTGGTGGCCTTTTGTTGTATAGTCCCTCCAAGGCGACTCAAATTGTGTTCTGCTGCTGCTTACTTCATAACATGTGTTTGCAACAACATCTGCCACATGTTGAGGAGGGAGAGGAGGAGGAGGAAGAAAGCATCCAGCAAGCAGAGGAATTAGAGACATCTGGTGATACTTGGAGTACTGATGTAGGGAGGCAGGTTAGGCAACAGATCATCAATCGCTATTTCTAAGGTAAGCTTGGTTTGCTTATTTCATTTGTTGTGTAATCATAAATAGATGTTTTGCCTTTTTTCCCAAAAACCATTACTCAGAATGTGTCTGTCTCCTTGACACATACAAACATACCCTCGCTATATGAAAAACAAATGTTGCATGTGTATTGTGTGTATTTTTAATCTCAAAACAACAGATTATGAGTGGCATGCATTAAGTCTGGATAAGTGTTCGAAAATTTATAGTGCTAATTTCTTACAAGCCCACATTATCCATGTAGTATTTCACTTTATCATTGTGTGTAACGTCCTAATGCACAGGTTCACAAACTCGGCCCTCAGGACCACGCACAGTGCATGTTTTTCTCATAACCCAGTAGAAACACAGGTGTATGAATTACTCACAGACATGTTAAAAGGTTCACAGGTGGAGCTAATTATGTCACTTGTGATTCTGTGAGTAGACCTGCAAAACATGCACTGTGTGGGTTCCTGAGGGCCGAGTTTGAGAACCTGTGTTCCCAAAAAACACTCCTCAACATATAATATGTTAGCCTTGAGGAATACGTGTCCCTATGTGTGATGCATCATCATATTTAAGACTCACAAACTTACTGTAATCTTGAACAATTTAATTCCTAATGTTTGATGCTGTAAACTTGATGATGTGTAAGTAAATACACAGTTTGCCACACATATACATTATTATACACAGTTTTTATTTTTGTTGTAAAAGTACATATTTGTTTCAGCATCATGTGTAAAAACATGCTTAATAATTTAAAACATACACAAATATGTCCCAACAATACTGACATTCATTTGGACAATGTTTTTCCTACAAAACAAAGGAAACATATTACAAGCTTTTTACGCAACTCAATTGTGTTCTTCTTGTAATGTTGTATAGATAAGATAGCTAAGATATGTATCACTAACATTGTAATTTGGATTGTCTGCAGGCAAAGAGAATGATTGGAATCTAGAAAGAGTAATGATTAGAAAAAAATCAAGTGGTCAGTTTACTTCCTGCTAAAGACATTCTGCCTGGCTGGCAATTATTGTATCTGCAGGCAAAGAGAATGATTGGAATCTAGAAAGAGTAATGATTAGAAAAAAATCAAGTGGTCAGTTAACTTCCTGCTAACATGTATGTGTGGCTTCATCAACATTTCCCTCCTCCAATACCCCAAAAAAATGTTAATGAATAAATGTGCATACTAATTTTTATTTTTATTTTGGGCCACTTATAATTAATGATGTTAAAAAAAGGGTCAAGGAGCTAAGTGTTATATTTTGAAAAGCATCAAAAACACTTGCTAACTATTTTAACATCAATAGTTTTTATTGAATTTTATATTGAATGCAAAAAGCAAAAAGGGGATAAAGAAAAAAAAGGGAGGGGGGGTACAGAAAAAAACCAGGGTGGGGAGGGATGTACACGTCAATAAAATGCAACTGACATATAAAACAGATAGCATAACACTAAGTAGGTATACAGGTATCCTAGACATGTTAACAGTTTGAAATGTGCATAGGTATTTCAATATGGATTCTCTACTCCAAATCTAGAAACCGGTGGGCATCGGTTGATAACATCATAAATGTAGTGTCTAGTAAGAAGGACCAGAGGGGAAAGTATGGGAGAAAGAGCACTCAGGAAGTAGAAGGTTCCTCATTCAGACTGAATTGTATAGGGGACGACTGCCCCGGGTGTGATATGTAGGTGGAGCCCTCCCCCTCCGTGACGAATTCATGCCAATGGAACCATTTCACCATGGGAGAGGAAGCAGAGGAGGAGTAAGGCATACATTCGGTTTCCATAGAATAATGAAAATTAACTTTATGGAACACCTTTAGAACAGGTGGGACCGCCACCTGCTTCCAGGCTTGGGCCAGGGTTGCCCTTGCTGCAATACAGATGTGTCCCAACAAGTACCTCTGAGAGGATGATACCTCCAGGGGATACATATGTAGGAGAGCCAGATCTGGGGATGGGCTTAAAGATAGGCCTAGAACTTTATTTATTAGCGTAAATACTTCTGCCCAGAAAGTTTGGAGAAGGGGACATGACCAGAAAATATGGTATACATGCCCTATCTCTCCGCAATTTCTTCAGCATAGTGGTGAGCAGGAGGGCCAAAAGGTGTGCAGTCTGTCTGGGGTCAGATATAATCTATTCAGTAGTTTAACATGCATTTCCGAATGATTTAAACAGCGAGACATGCGAAATGTTAAACTGTATAATTTCTCCCATTGTGCCTCTGCTATGGGAATACCCAAGTCTCCCTCCCAGCGCCTCTGAGCGTTAGACTTTTGGTATGGGACTAATGAGATGAGTGTGTTGTACCAATAAGTTATATCTTTAGTTGATGAAGATAATACTATGCGGGATCGGATAGACTGAGCCAAAGAGCTGGGGGGAGTTTGTACTGTAGGTAGGCTTTGAAACCAGTGTCTGATCTGGAAGTAGTGAAACAGTTCAGCACTTGGGAGGGAGAATTTATCGTGCAATTGGGCAAATGTAAGGAGGGTAGATCCGTCCAACAAGTCTCCAAGGGTATGAATATTACAAGCAGTCCACGTAGAGATATGTAAGTTGGGAATTAACTTACTCACTGCTTTAAGTGAAAGGGTTGTGTGGGGGTTAGTAATGCTAGGAAGTTTGCTCATCAAATTATCCCATATTCGTAAGGAAGAAGCCGTAGAGGGAAGAACATTCAAACCATTTGGACGGAGGACCTTAGGGGTCCATAGCAAATCTGCTAAGGGGTATCCTATGCACCCGACCTTCTCAATGTGGGCCCAGAGGGGAGCGGGATTGGATATGTTCCAAGATTTCAATTGGGCAAGCACACATGCTTCCTGGTACATACTTAGGTCAGGCAATGCGAGGCCTCCTCTATGTCGGGGAAGAATCATTCTAGCGTGTGCCAGTTTTGGGGGGTGCGATTTCCATAGGTATTTCGTCAGAACTATTTTGCATTTATCGAGGTACGGTTTGGGAAAAGAGTAAGGTATAGTGCGAAATAAATACATGAGTTTGGGTAGTAAGGACATTTTAAAGGCGGATAAACGTCCCAGCCAGGATATCTCATACAGCAACCATGAGGATGTCAGGATCTGGAGAGTGAGTATCAGGGGGGGGAGATTTAAATCGAACACAGCCGAGGAGGTAGGAGGGATATGAATCCCGAGGTATTTAAGTGAGTTGAGTTTCCAATTGTATGGATATTGAGATCGTAAAGTGGCCGTGAGTGTATCGGGTAATTGGACCGGCAAGGCTTCGGTTTTTGTTGTATTCAGTTTGTAGTATGATGCCTCACTGAAGTCGTGTAGTATGGAATGTAATTTCGGGAGAGAGGAGGAGGGATGAGATACAAAGAGGAGAACGTCGTCGGCAAAGAGGCACAATTTATGGGAGAGTCCGCCATGGGTCAGGCCTGGGAATGCAGCATCTGCTCTAATTTTAGCTGCCAGGGGTTCAATACCCAGAGCATATATCAACGGTGAGAGAGGGCAGCCCTGGCGGGTACCATTAGTGATTGGGAAGGCGTCCGACAGAAATCCATTACTAAAGACTCTAGCTGACGGTAGGGTATATAATGCTAAGATTGACGCCAGAATCTGGGCCGAGAAACCAAATTTAACCAAAACAGTACGCATATATAGCCAATTCAGTCTGTCGAACGCCTTCTCAGCATCCAATGAGAGTAATAAAAATCCCTCTGTGCCAGGGGCCCTATCTATCAGGTTAAAAACTCTGCGGGTATTGTCAGAGGCCTGTCTGCCAGGCATAAACCCAGCTTGATCGGGGTGGATCAATAGCGGTAGATAAACACTAAGTCGGGATGCTATCAATTTAGCATATATCTTAACATCACTATTAAGTAATGCGATTGGTCTGTAGTTTTGACAGTGGGCAGGGTCTTTCCCAGGCTTGGGGATAGCTACTACCTGGGTGTCACAACTGAGGGCCTGAGCTGACGGGAGGCAGCCTCAGTTGTAGGGGCTGAGATGTACCGGAACCTGGGAGGTTGTATCAGACCCCTGGACATGTAAGTAACATGAATAATAACTGCCCGAAGGCGTGACCACGACAACTTGGATAAAAGTCAATGATGTTTATTATGACAACTCCGCAACACAGCAGCAGTAAAAGAAAACGTAAAAGTCAGCAAATAATAAATACAGTTCCTGGGTACTACAGGATGGCAGGAGCCACAGGGCACTGGTAGTGTGAGATAGTTCTTATGATCTTCTAGATGGAAAGTCCTTACCAGGCCCGACTGTAGCAATGGAGATAACCCAGGATTGTGCCAGCTGGTGTTCCAGGAAAAGCTGGGTTGCTGAAGGTAAAACAGCTGCTGTGGATACTGGCTGGAACCAGACTGTTGTTAGCACGGAGTGGATACTGGCTGGAACCAGTTAAATAATAAATGAACTTGGGAGCGATGAAATATGAACTGAAATGTAGAACTTGAGAGCGGAGAAATAATAATACCGGTGGAGACTGGTAAAGTGTAGAAAGGACACCGGCCCTTTAAGGGAAGCTGTACTCTGCTGAAAGCTGAGCTGGAAGCAGGTAATGGTGTAGCTGGAAACAGATGAATCCACAATGGATTGGAGAGTCAGGCTACACCGCAGGTGGAATGCTGGTGCGGGTCTCTATGGTGGAAGTCTTGAGACAGGAGCTGGAACCTGGAAGACAATCACAGGAGAGAGACAAACAGGAACTAGGTTTGACAACCAAAGCACTGACGCCTTCCTTGCTCAGGCACAGTGTATTTATACCTGCAGCAAGGAAGGGATTGGCTAGGCAATTATGCAGATTAACAATACTGACAACAGATTGGAGGAAATGATCAGCTGACAGAATCCAAGATGGCTGCGCCCATGCAGACACTTGGAGGGAAGTTTGGTTTGTAATCCATGTGGTAATGAAAACAGTAATGGCGGCGCCGGCCACTGGAGACAGGAGACGCCAGGCTGACAAGTGCACATCCAACCACGCGGACACAGCGGAGGCCGCGGCTGACGTAATCGCCACTCTGACACTCTGCATGCAGAAGCTCAGGGACGGCGGCGGAGGCCGCGGGAAACGCCACGCCAGATGTAATATGGCGTTACTGTGACAGCGTCTCAGAGAGACAGGAGAGGATACAGGAATGTACACATCAGGATAACAGATGGGATCCGGTCCTGGAGCGCTGAGCCAGCCTTAGGAGGCATCTGATGGGTAAGAAATGGCGTCCAGATACCCGGATCGTGACAGCACCCCCCCCTTTAGGAGTGGCCCCAGGACACTTCTTTGGCTTTTGAGGAAACTTGGAATGGAATCTCCGGACCAAGGCAGGAGCATGGACATCAGAAGCATTGGTCCACGACCGTTCCTCAGGACCATAACCCTTCCAGTCAATAAGATATTGTAGTTGACCGTAACGGTGACGTGAGTCCAGGATCTTGGCCACTTCATACTCAACGCCTCGTTGAGTTTGGACTTTCGGAGTTGGAGGAAGTGAGGAATGAAACCGATTCAAGATCAGCGGTTTCAACAGGGAAACATGGAATGTCCTGGGTATTTTTAAGAAGGGAGGCAACTGGAGTCTGTAAGCAACAGGATTGATGACTTGTTCAATCTTGAAAGGACCGATATAGCGAGGTGCAAACTTCATACTGGGAACTCTTAACCTCAAATTCTTCGTGGATAACCATACCCGATCACCCACCTTGAGAGCAGGAACTGCTCGACGCTTCTTATCCGCAAACTTCTTGTACCTGAACGATGCCTTGAGCAGAGCTGATCGTACGCTCTTCCAGATATTGGCAAACTGATGCAAGGTGATATCCACTGCGGGAACCGAAGTTGCTGGAAGCGGTTGGAACTCAGGGACTTTAGGGTGGAATCCAAAGTTAGTGAAGAATGGTGTTGAAGCAGATGAAGAATGATACTGGTTGTTATGACAGAACTCGGCCCAGGGAAGTAATTGAACCCAGTCATCTTGAGAGGAGGACACATAGATGCGGAGGAAGGCCTCCAAGTCCTGATTCACCCTCTCGGTTTGACCATTGGTCTGAGGATGGTAAGCCGTGGAAAACTTTAGCTTGACTTGGAGGACTTGACATAAACTTCGCCAGAATTTGGCTGTGAATTGAACTCCTCGATCTGAGATAATTTCTTCAGGAAGACCGTGGAGTCGGAAGATCTCTTGTATGAATACTTGAGCCAACTTGGAAGCTGACGGAAGACCGGTGAGAGGAATGAAGTGTGCCATCTTGGTGAACCGGTCAACTACCACCCAGATGGTATTGAACTTGTTGCACATGGGTAAGTCTGTAATGAAATCCATCGACAAGTGGGTCCATGGTCGACGGGGAACGGATAGTGGAACCAGTTGCCCCGCAGGCGACTGGCGGGATACTTTATGTTGGGCACACTTTGGGCAAGATGCAATAAACTCCAGGACGTCTTTTTTCAGAGTTGGCCACCAATAGGACCTAGAGATAAACTCCAGGGTTTTTTGGATACCTGTATGTCCGGCAAAACGGGAAGCATGGGCCCAATGCATGAGCTTCTTCCTTAGCATCGGCTTCACAAAACTTTTCCCTGATGGGGGCGTAGAGTCCATCCCTACCGTGGAGAATGCCAACGGATTTATAATAGGATGCTTGTCTGAAGACTCTGACTCATTTTCTTGCTCCCATGAGCGGGAAAGGGCATTGGCCTTGCGATTCTGAGAGCCCGGACAGAACTGGAGTTTAAAGTCGAACCTGGAAAAGAAAAGTGCCCATCTAGCCTGACGAGGGTTGAGACATTGTGCGCCCTTCAGGTATAAAAGGTTCTTGTGGTCTGTAAGTATGGTGATTAAATGAGAAGCTCCCTCCAACAGATACCTCCACTCTTCTAGAGCGAGCTTGATGGCTAGCAACTCCTGGTCGCCAATGGCATAGTTGCGCTCAGCTGGGGAGAACTTCCGGGAGAAGAAACTGCAAGGATGTAAATGGCCATCTTTAGCCCTCTGAGATAACACCGCTCCTACTCCAACGGAGGAGGCATCCACCTCTAGGATGAAAGGAGAGTCGATGTCAGGCTGTTTCAGGACAGGCGCAGAGATGAACCTCTGTTTTAAAAGATGAAAAGCTTGCATGGCTTCTTCAGACCACTTGGACGGGTTAGCACCCTTCTTGGTGAAAGCAGTAATAGGCGCCACAATGGTGGAAAAGTCTCGTATAAACTTTCGGTAATAATTGGCGAACCCTAAGAACCTCTGGACCCCTTTGAGGGTTAAGGGTACCGGCCAATTCTGAATTGCTTGTAGTTTCTCAGGATCCATCTCTAGTCCGGAACCGGACACAATGTACCCTAGAAACGGAATGGACTTGACTTCAAAGACGCATTTTTCTAATTTGCAATAGAGATGATTGACACGGAGACGGGACAGAACCTCTTTAACCCAAAAACGATGTTCCTCTAAATCGTTGGCAAAAATGAGGATATCGTCTAGATAGACCACGACATGACGGTATAGAATGTCTCTGAAGATCTCATTGACAAAATGCTGGAAGACAGCTGGAGCATTGCTCAATCCGAAGGGCATGACGAGGTACTCATAATGTCCGTCACGGGTGTTAAAGGCGGTCTTCCACTCGTCACCCTCACGGATCCGGATGAGATTGTATGCACCTCGCAAGTCCAGCTTTGTAAAGATGGTAGCTCCGCTAACTCTGTCAAAGAGCTCAGTAATCAGGGGTAAAGGATAACGGTTCTTGATGGTAATGTCGTTCAAACCTCTGTAGTCGATGCACGGCCGTAGACCACCATCTTTCTTTTTTACAAAAAAGAAGCCTGCGCCGGCTGGGGAAGAAGAAGGTCGAATGAACCCCTTTGCTAGGTTCTCTTTAATGTATTCCTCCATAGAATGCGTCTCAGGCAGAGACAACGGATAAGTTCGGCCTCGAGGTGGAACCTTCCCTGGAACGAGATCAATCGGGCAGTCCCATTCTCTATGAGGAGGAAGGATATCAGCAGAAGCTTTACTGAACACATCCGTGAAATCTTGATATGGAGGAGGTGGAACATCAGACGACCTGGGGGAGGAAGAACAGACAGGCAATACTTTAAACAAACATGTCTCTGCACAGGAGGAACCCCATGCCAGGATTTGCGTAGTCGTCCAATCAATTGTAGGATTGTGAAGACGGAGCCATGGAAGGCCCAGGACCACAGGATGTGTGGCTCTTGGAATCACTAAAAGTGAAATAAGTTCGGAATGAAGAACTCCCACTCTCAGACGAACTGGTAGAGTCCTTAGAGCAATAACAGTATCAAAAATTTTACTGCCATCCACGGCAGTTAAGGAAAAGGAGGAAGGAAGTCTCTCGGTGGGTAGGGACCACCGTTTAACATAGGCTTCAGTAATAAAGTTCCCAGCTGCTCCGGAATCAAGGAGAGCAATGACGTTCCGATAACGTTGAGCAACTTGAAGCGAGACTGGGAGATTACAATCATGAGGAGATGGAGAGGAGATCATTACTCCTAGCCGGCCCTCTCCTGGGCGAGCTAGGGTTTGGAGTTTTCCCGGACGTTCGGGACAGGCATTGATGGTGTGAGACGGAGCTGCACAGTAAAGACAAAGAGACTCAGAGAGACGTCTTCGGCGCTCAGCAGGAGTTAAACGGGAACGGCCAATTTGCATGGGCTCATCTTTAGATGGTGACAGTTGACGAGGAGGAGGAGCAGAAGATTTTGGAGCAGATGATCTTCCACGCTCAGTTGCTCTCTCTCTGAAACGTAAATCAACTTTCGTGCAGAGTGAGATGAGCTCATCTAACTTAGAAGGTAAGTCTCTGGTAGCTAACTCATCTTTAATAAGCTCAGATAAGCCATGCCAGAATGCAGCATACAGGGCCTCGTCGTTCCATGCCAGTTCGGATGCCAGGATCTGGAACTGTATCAGATATTGTCCTACAGTACGTGACCCCTGGCGTAAACGGAGAATCTCGGATGAAGCTGAGGTTACCCGGCCTGGCTCGTCGAAGATGCGCCTGAATGTTGACACGAATGCAGTGTAAGAAGATAGCAGGGTGTCGGACCTCTCCCATAACGGTGATGCCCAGTCAAGGGCGGAGCCACTGAGAAGAGAGATGATGTAGGCAATTTTTGTACGGTCACTGGGAAAATTGCCAGGTTGTAGCTCAAACTGAATCTCACACTGGTTGAGAAATCCCCTGCAGAATCTTGGAGATCCGTCAAATTTTGCTGGCGTTGGAAGATGAAGACGTGGAGCAGAAATGGGTAAGGTGGGTGGGGTTATAGCTGGAGTCACTGTGGTTGACGCACCAGATGCGCCTGATCCACGGAGAGTTGTCTGAATCCCATCCAGCCGAGTAGAGAGATCCTGGAGACAGCGGATGATGTGGCCCTGTGCAGCCTCCTGATGTTCTAGTCGGGCTGCCAGTTCTTGCATCGGCCTGGCCGCTTGATCCTGGTCTCCGGCTGGATTCATTAGGTCAGTGCTTACTGTCACAACTGAGGGCCTGAGCTGACGGGAGGCAGCCTCAGTTGTAGGGGCTGAGATGTACCGGAACCTGGGAGGTTGTATCAGACCCCTGGACATGTAAGTAACATGAATAATAACTGCCCGAAGGCGTGACCACGACAACTTGGATAAAAGTCAATGATGTTTATTATGACAACTCCGCAACACAGCAGCAGTAAAAGAAAACGTAAAAGTCAGCAAATAATAAATACAGTTCCTGGGTACTACAGGATGGCAGGAGCCACAGGGCACTGGTAGTGTGAGATAGTTCTTATGATCTTCTAGATGGAAAGTCCTTACCAGGCCCGACTGTAGCAATGGAGATAACCCAGGATTGTGCCAGCTGGTGTTCCAGGAAAAGCTGGGTTGCTGAAGGTAAAACAGCTGCTGTGGATACTGGCTGGAACCAGACTGTTGTTAGCACGGAGTGGATACTGGCTGGAACCAGTTAAATAATAAATGAACTTGGGAGCGATGAAATATGAACTGAAATGTAGAACTTGAGAGCGGAGAAATAATAATACCGGTGGAGAGTGGTAAAGTGTAGAAAGGACACCGGCCCTTTAAGGGAAGCTGTACTCTGCTGAAAGCTGAGCTGGAAGCAGGTAATGGTGTAGCTGGAAACAGATGAATCCACAATGGATTGGAGAGTCAGGCTACACCGCAGGTGGAATGCTGGTGCGGGTCTCTATGGTGGAAGTCTTGAGACAGGAGCTGGAACCTGGAAGACAATCACAGGAGAGAGACAAACAGGAACTAGGTTTGACAACCAAAGCACTGATGCCTTCCTTGCTCAGGCACAGTGTATTTATACCTGCAGCAAGGAAGGGATTGGCTAGGCAATTATGCAGATTAACAATACTGACAACAGATTGGAGGAAATGATCAGCTGACAGAATCCAAGATGGCTGCGCCCATGCAGACACTTGGAGGGAAGTTTGGTTTGTAATCCATGTGGTAATGAAAACAGTAATGGCGGCGCCGGCCACTGGAGACAGGAGACGCCAGGCTGACAAGTGCACATCCAACCACGCGGACACAGCGGAGGCCGCGGCTGACGTAATCGCCACTCTGACACTCTGCATGCAGAAGCTCAGGGACGGCGGCGGAGGCCGCGGGAGACGCCACGCCAGATGTAATATGGCGTTACTGTGACAGCGTCTCAGAGAGACAGGAGAGGATACAGGAATGTACACATCAGGATAACAGATGGGATCCGGTCCTGGAGCGCTGAGCCAGCCTTAGGAGGCATCTGATGGGTAAGAAATGGCGTCCAGATACCCGGATCGTGACACTGGGCCTCCAGCATTTCTTTAGGGAATGTAGCAGTATTAGTTATCTCATTAAACAGAGCGGTCAAAGTGGGGGAGAGGCGGTCTGCAAAGGAAGCGTAGAAGTCGTTAATAAACCCATCGGGGCCTGGGGCTTTATTCTTAGGGAGAGCTTTAATAGTGGATTCGACCTCCGTTACGGTCCAAGGAGCATTTAAGGCGTCTAGTTGGTCATGGGTTAGGGTAGGGAGATTGATAGAAGAAAGGAACGTTTGAATAGTGTCGGGGGTAGGTTGGGATGTAAGGGGGTCAGAATGTAAGTTATACAGTTTAGTATAATAGTCTGCAAATTGGTTAGCAATATCTAATGGGTTAGCAAGCTTAGAGCCTGTAGGGGAAAGGATGAATTTAATTCTGTTACGAGCTTGTTGGGCACGAAGTCTGCGTGCTAGCATTTTACCGGGTCTGTTACCTACTAAATAGAATTTCTGCCGTAGTCTATTGAGAGCTATTTGGGTTCTAAAAACCAAGAGTTTTTGTAATTGGCTGCGGATGTCAGCTAGTTCCTTACGTAAAAGACGAGAGGGGCGTAACTTATTCTTGTCTTCAGCTATTTTAAGTCTTTGTTCCAAGTCTAGTTGGAGTCTTTTGGCTTGCTTTTTAAGCGTTGCTCCAGCCTGAATAGCAGAGCCACGGACAACCGCTTTTAGCGCACACCAGTAATTTGGTAATGATGTGTCCGAAGGGGAATTGGTATCTGTATATAGGGATAGGCTGTCTGAGATAATCTTTTTGGCCAACGCGTCATGCAACAAATGGGGAGATAGTCGCCATGGTCTGGGGGGGGGGGCGGGGGCAGGTCCATTGTGCCACTTCCAAAATAACGGAGCATGGTCGGACCAGGTAATAGGTAGGATATCCACCCCACCAGATTCCTGCAAGGTCCTTTTATCGCATAACACGAGGTCAATTCGTGAGTATGAATTGTGAACTGGTGAAAAGAACGTGTAGTCTCTGCCTGAGGGGTTGCTGATTCGCCAAATGTCATATAGGTCAAATTCCGCTATCACATTGCGCAGCGCTAGTGAGGGGCCAGAGCGGGTTTTAGGTGTAGTTGAAGAGGGCTGGGACGATTTATCTAGTTTGGGGTCTGGTACTAAGTTAAAGTCTCCTAGGAGGATTAGGGAGCCGACCCGGACCTTCTGGATAAGTAAGCATAGCTTCCGAATAAAGGCCACTTGATTCGAGTTCGGTGCATACAGAGATACTATTGTGACGGGTCTACCCTCCAAAATACCCGTGAGAATTAAGTACCGGCCTGCTTTGTCTGCAATTTGTGAGTGGAGAGTAAAGGGGACACCCTCTTTAAACAACAGAGCTACTCCATTTCTTTTAAAGGGTCCATTAGCGAAGAAACCAGTAGTGAACCTATGATCCTTCAATACAGGGGGGTTATGTGAGGAAAAGTGAGTTTCTTGTAGGGCGACTATATCGGCTTTATACTTATGGAAGGAGGATAAAGCTAATCTACATTTATTAGGGGAGTTTAAGCCCTTAACGTTCAATGAGAGAATACCAACCATACTTATTCAGTTAAAATATCATGCAAGTGACGGCATCCCATCCGGATGGGGGGGGGGAGGGGGGGGATACAAAAATCAAGGAAACGGGGCGATATGCATAGATATAGGAAAGCAAAAGGGGAAGAAAAGTAAATCGACCCAGTATATCGGGTCTGCATAGCTACTGCAGGGGGAAAATGAATGCAGTAGAAAAACGAGGGGTAGGCGGACTCTTCAATCCGCCCAGAGTCATTAAGAGATCAAACAGCTAATATATAAGGGGAATAACTGCACATCTTCATCTAAACATATGTGGTACGAGGGGTATAACTACATATCAGAAAAACACAAATATAGCACAAGTGTACTGGCGTATCTTGCCAGCGGGAAGACCGCCGTCTGCTACATTTAGCGAATACTAGAAAGATAGGCCAGTAAACAAGTAAACAAGTAAACTGGGGCGAGAGTTGAGCGACCACATTTAAGTAGAAGAGTATGCGCTATATGAATTAGTGGGAACATGGTGTATCTCACCTAGAGGGGTTTGAGAGCCTTAAGGGCTACAATAGACAGAATATAATCTAGACGGTAAGTCTAACGAAATACGACAAGGCATGTTAGAACAATACATTAATTACGTAATGTGGTCACTCAGTGGACCATTCTGAGCGAGGAGGAGGACGTCTCTCATGTGAGGCTGGTAGTTTCACCGAGATGTCCCAGTCTTCAAGCAGCTTCACTCCGGCTTCCAGTTCTGATATAACAAACGTAGAGCTGTCATAGAATACAATCAGCTTCACTGGGAAGCCCCACCGATAACGGATATCTTGGGCTCGGAGGACGGTGGTAATCGGGGCTAGACTGCGTCTTTTAGAAAGGGTGATTGCGGAAAAATCCGGAAACAGTTGCAAGCCTCCTAGGGTATCAGAGTTCTCTGCATCTCGGGTAGCTTGGAGAATACGTTCCTTAACGGTAAAGAAGTGCACCCGGAGTAGTGTATCTCTAGGTAAGGAGCTGGAGAGAAACCGAGGCTTAGGAAGGCGATGAATTCTGTCAATAAGCAGCTCCGCATCAGATGCTTCAGGTAGTAGTTTACGGAACAGGGCCATCGCGTATTTCGTCAGGTCGGAGTTATCTACCGAATCGGGTATTCCACGTATTTTAATATTGTTCCGTCTGGAACGGTCTTCCATATCTGCCATTTTGTTTTTAACCATGTCCAACTCGTTTTGTTGTTGGTCGTGAGCTGTTATGAGCTCATTATGTGACGTCACCAATTCTTCCAGTTTACGTTCTAGAGTGTCGGTTCTATCACCAATGGCTGTCAGCTCCTCCTTAACTTCCCGTATGGCAGCTGTGAGGTCGCGAGTTAAGTCCGATTTGAAGGCCGACAGGACTTGGCAAAGGGTCTTCACGGTAAGGGGAGCGTCAGAGCTCGGGTCTACTCCCGACATTGAGAGCGAACTGGGCAGTTCGGATGTGTTCGGACTTTTCGTGGAGGGGGCCGACACTCTTCGAGGCGGCGGGGACGCCTGATGCTGTTTCCGAATCGGGAGAGATACCTGAGGAGGTAGCGTACCCTTTGCTTTTTTAGGTGCCATAGTGAAATAAAGGGAAAAGGAAAAAAATAATTGAGAAAAATAAGTGTTCTGAGGATAATACAGCAGCTGGGTCCCTCTAGGTTGATGTGTTATAAAGTAGACAGGATGCTGTTTTTCAGACGTATTCCCATGTTAAACGGTAAGACTCTGGGCGGAGGTAGCGCATATTAGGGGTCACATCTTGCCGGGCTGTCTGAGTATAGAGACGAGGGTTGCTTCAAGCTCGGTAATGATGGTAGAAAGTCTCCAGGCAGGGCTGAGAGTAGTGACAGATTAGTATGGTAAGGCACAATTAATTTGCAGAGCGTATTGCAGAGGCTGCAATCAGCAGCTTATTATATGTCTTCAATAGGTAGAGGTGAATACAGCTATACAGCATGCAGGATAAGTGGGCTCAGAGGATGTCACAGAGCAGCTATGTAGTAACTCTGTGTTGTACTGCCTGTGATCTCAGGAGCTGTTAGGAGAAATCCAAGATGGCCACCGCCAGAATCATCAGGCCAGAGACTTCACTACCTCTGGCTTTAACGTGCACAGGGAGGGAGCCAACGGTATTTGGAAGGTACCTGAGGGTCTGGGGAGGGTCTCCGCCGCCCAGGCTGGGTGTTGTGAGCCCACAAGAGGTCCGCCGGGTCCCGCCGCGGCCGCGAACGGGTCCCGGAGCTCGGCGCCGGGCTGTCTCCAAAATCGAGGCCCCGGCTTCTGGAGGATGTGTAGGCCCCGATCTCGGAACTGCAGAATTCAGCTCCCAGCGTTACCGGAGGTCACTCCGGGCAGCCCCCAGCAGGTAGCAGCTCACTGGGGGGGATCAGGAGCCAGCAGAGGCTAATATAGGGAGATTTTGGCTGTTTTAGGGATTTATATTCAGGAGCTCCAGCCCAGCGTGACTGTTCAGGCCAGCGTCCAAGCCACGCCCCCCTTGCTAACTATTTTGAGTTACTTATCACAAATGTCTAACTTGTTTTTTTCCACGTTATTTTTGGTGGCTGCTTGTCCTGCCCTTTGCCTTTAGCACTGTCATGTTGGCATGCTCTGGTGGACCGTCTTGGTGGTGATGAGACTGGCGTGATATTTGGAGTAGTCGTACCAGAACTGCTGCTTGTTTGCTGTTGGTGCATGCATCTGAGTGTTTCATTCAGGTTAGTGAGGGTGGCATTGAGTTCACGTGTAGCAGCATTTTGATTGTCTACTATTCGGAATAAACTTTCATTAATCTTTTGACTGTTTTGAAAAATGCTCATATAACTTTGCTGTTGTCTGTGCTGTTCTTCCATTAGTCTGTGCTGTTCTTCCATTAGTCTGTGCTGTTCTTCCATTATGCGCTGTAAGTTGCCCGTGACCTGTGTAATGTCTGTACGCATGAGTTCCATGGTATTGCCTATTCTGGTTGTTTGCTCATTTTGTCTACTCAGATTTCTTGATATTCTTCTGAGGTGAGATGGTAGGCTTGCAAACATTTGTGTCTGCTTACGCAGGCAATCTTCATTAGTGGCCTGCTGTCTAGCCCAAATAGTCCAAAACACCTGATCAGGGCCTTGTGTTCCTGGTGTTGTTGGGCTGTGTTGTGGTGGTGGTGTGCTTTGCTGTGGTGGTGTACTCACAGGTGCTGGGGGGCTCATTCCTTGCATTAATGGCTGCATTTCTAAGATGTTTGTCTCCTTCATGTCACTGTGTTGGTGTTGTTGAGGAGGGATGCTGTTCCCAGGACTCGAAGCTGAAATGTTAAACAAATCTCCGTTAGCTATCCATATGTTTGTGAAATGTTAAAAAATCACTACACATGGAACACGTCATTCACTGTTGCTTTCAACTATTCTGGCTAGCAACATCATCACTCATAGCTTAAATACATACATATGCCTGTTTGTGGCAAATGTGTCTGGTTACTTAATTGTGAAAGCAAACACTTTAGTTTTATTGTAGCTCACACATACTCCACCATAAAAAACACATTGTAATACATAATGTGTTACCTTATAGCTTTGTTCAAACAAACATAGTAATGTTTTTGTATGTATTTTGCAATGTTACCTCAAGCACACAAGATTTTTGGAAAAACAAACTTACTTTTTACAAACAAACCAACATGCTTTTTTGTTGCAGCATCTTATACCCAATGTCATACTGTATGGCTCAAGTGGACATACATATCTTTACTGGATGTGGACAAGGCCATTTAGTTTGGATTCCATTTCAGCTTTTACTTACTGCGGTAAGTATTTTAGTTTTGGATGTGTTTTGACTTAATGCGGTTATGACTGATTTTGATTATGTTCTGACATTTTACACATTTTTTACAGTTTGATACTCACAATCAAGATGAGGGGAGTGTGGATGACGTCTTGGAGGTGTGTCCAAAATCTGGAGTGGGGGTACAGAACATACGGACGATAATCTTCGTGGCGGGGTAGCCTGCTGTGTTTGTGCCGGGACATACGACCTTGCTTTCTTTTCGGCCACAGGTTTTTTGTGGTGATGTCTTACAGAAGTGCCACTTCTGCTGCTCCATACTTCTTTTGATGGACCTTTTAATGAAAGTGCAATTTTGTTATGGCCATTCCTTTACAAGCATACCCTATACTACAATGGACACTTTACCTGCTTCCGCAGCGTCATCATCATCATCAGATGTGATTTTTTTCAGACACTGTATAAAATGAAATATATTCATAAATCATGCTATTGTGTATACATCCACCCATTACGCTTATAAACATTTTAACATTTAGAAATGTTTGGTTTTTAATTCAAACAAACATAAGGACCAGAAATAAAATAAATAAAAAAAAAAGACCAAAACACATATGCACTATGGCAACATCAACACAGGAAAACATGTACAGGACACGGACATAGGCCACAAGTTCAAGGAAAGGTTTTTTAATAAAATAAAAACACACAACTTCATTTTGTATTGGAAGGAAAAATATTACAGATGCAATATCTAATTTGCTCTGTGATGTGGCACTCCAAAGACACATTACCACTATATGAGCAAAAACAAAATGCAGCAATTTATAAAAAAAAACCCACTGCAGTATGGTGTCACGGTACAAATACAAGCATTAAAAAAAAAAAAATTGTTAACATTAAATACATAACATTCTCTAAAGATTACATTACACATGTAAGTGGTTTACAAACCACTTTCCAGTACTCCAGCCTCTAACATGACAACGACTTAAAAAATAAAAAAAACATGGATCACTTATATATAAAACATAGTCATAATTTTTTACTAAAAAAACGCCCAAAAGGAAAACATTATTGCAGGACAATTCAGAGACACACCAAGTCCAAACTACACATGCAAAATATCTGTATGAAAAACACATGACATACAAAGAAGTAAGATGTTACATTGGCTTTTATCTAAAACATGACCCAAAACAATGTATTTGCTGACACACACTTGAAGATGGGAGTAATATGCAACGTCACATGACACACATTACAAAAAAAACCATAAAAATAAAAAAATAAAAAATGCAAAAACACATGCTCACCATTCTTCCTGGGCCTATCTGAATCCCGGACATGGGTTGCAGAGACAACTTCTGGAGGTATTACACTCCGCATGGGCTCCTCATACTCCAGATAACTTGCAATATAGGGCTGCCCACCACCGGTTTTCCGAGCCGACTTAGCCTCCTTGGCCATTTTGGACTTGACACGTCGCTTTATGTCATAGTACCGTTTGCGGCACGTGTCCTCCGTCCGCTTGACCACCCCCTCACTATTGACAGCAGCAACTACTTTCGCCCACAACACCGTCTTCCTCCGTGTTGGCACCTTGGCGGACTCAGGGCCAAATAGCTGCCTCTGATACTTCATCAGCTCACGCACCAATGCCACATTTTCAGCAAAACTAAACTTAACATTCCGCCCAGTCTTAGTAGTGGTGCGTGGCTGCGGAGCACTCTGACTGTCACTATCACTTGAGGCTGCTGCAGCAACCTCACCCACCTCCTCCACCTCACTAACCTCACTAACACTCACCTCCTCCACCTGACCAACCTCCTCCCCCTCACTCACACCCTCCACCTCAGAGTCACACATAATTGTGTGTCTAAACAGTTAACACAGGAAAAAAAAAAGACAAACAACACACTCTTCCACTACCACTACACAACACACACACACACACACACACACACACACACACACACACACACACACACTGACAAGGGACTATAAAGAAAAATAACTTGGACTAAAAATGAGACAAAACCACAAAATACAAGACAACAAGACGACTTTCAAACACAATACCACACTCAGAAATCGCTACCACCACTCCTCTTCAAACCACAAATTCACCTACCTCCACAGCACAACCTCCCTCCTCCTCACCACTAACTAAACCCACGAGGTGCGGACGGTTTGGAGCGTATTTATGGTTGCGCACAGACACTCCTACCATCTGAAACACAACCAATCACAAACGGGGATGAAAATCGAAAAACTGAAAGTGAAAATGCGGCCGCGGGAAAAAAAACCCTGCCGCGTTTAACTTAGGAAAAAAACCAGCAAATACAACAAAAACACGTACGCAAACGACAATGACGGCCATAAATGTGCCAAAAAAAACCGACTGGCATCGACATCGGAAAACACGAAAACCATAAAGTCGACTGCTTCGTAACTTTGCGTATATGGATTCAAAAAGTTGCATGAAAATGCACCCGATACAAAACGAGTTTAAACACTACACAAACCGACTCAAACACGAATATTAGTAAATATTGCCCATAGAGGGAAGAGATATAATATCTCATATGACCTCATAGACTTAAATCCCATCTTGTCTCTATGTAAAAAACACACAGTCTCCATCTCCATCTTTCGGTATCACAAGGAACTGTACACTTCCCTTAACTCTTATATTAAATTAATTTAATTTAGTTTGTCCTCCTTTTAAACTTTAAATTTTATTTAACTCTACTAGTCCCTGAGGGATCAAGGTTTTAAGATTAAATATCCAAAAGGCCTCTTTTTTACATAGCCGTCTAAACCTATCCCCTCCCCTATTTGTTACCGCCACCTGTTCAATGGCCATAATGGTTACATTTTCACATTTACCCTCACCACATTCCAAGATGTGACGATATAAGTAGGTATTTCCATCCTTTTGTCAATCTGTCGCTTATGCTCCATAAACCTAACGTGGAGCGCCCGGGTAGTGTGCCCCACGTATTGTGCTCCACATCCACACTGCAGAACATAAACAACATATGTGGATCTGCAATTCAAAAAACGTTTTATGTTAATTTTTTCCCCTGAGACCGATGAAAAAAATTGTGTCGTTTTCTTTTTTGTATGTTTACATGTTACACAATTAGATTTTCCACATTTCTGAAACCCTATTGGTGGTTTAGGTAACCATGTATCCATTTGTCCCCCTTGGACCTCAGATGAAAAGGATCTATCACGTGATCCATTGAAAAAACTGGGTGCTAATACGGATTTCAAACTGTCAGATTTTCGAAATATTACCTGCTCACTAAGTTTTATATTAGAATTTAACGTTTCATCTAACTTCAAAATAGAGAAATTTTTCTTAATAATCTTCTTAATCTCATATGCACTGGTGTTATACTTTGTTACAAACATCATGGTCCTATCCGTCATCTTTTCCTAGAATTGATGCTAGTAGTATCTAGTAAAGAATCCCTCTCCAAACAATCCACTTCTCTCAAGGCCTGATCTAAAACAGATTTTGGATACCCCTGTGTAACAAATGCCCCATATAAAGACTCCATCTATTCTCTTGCCCCTTCATTGGTGGAACAGTTCCTTTTAATCCGAAGGAACTGGCCCTTGGGTATATTGTCTTTCCACCATTGTAAATGACTACTCTTATAATGTAAATATCTATTTTGATCTACTTCCTTGACAAAAGTTCTAGTTACTATCCTATCAGTCTCTATTCTAAGTGCTATATCCAGAAAAGTTATTTGTGTGGGATGACAATGTCCCGTAAATTTCAAACCAAATTGGTTACAATTTAAACTAGCAATAAATAACTCAGCTGATTCAGTGCTCCCCTCCCAAATGAAAAATAAATCATCGATGAAATGGCCATAGAGGACCAGGCCCGCCCCAAGATCACCACCCCAAACATGTCGTTCCTTGAACCGCCCCATGAAGAGGTTGGCGAAACTCGGGGGCGTACCTGGTCCCCATGGCCGTCCCCTTAATCTGTAAATAATATTGTTTATTAAAAAGAAAATAATTGTGTTGAAGTATAAATACTCTCTAAAATTAACCACCTAAGGTCCTCCCCTACATTGGGATCCCTTAGCAAATAAAATTCCACCACTTCAATCCCCAATTGATGCTCAATATTAGAATAAAGAGCTTCTACATCACATGTGATAAAACAATAATTTGGCTGCCATTTAATAGTTCTAATAAGATTTAAAAAATGTGTAGTGTCCTTAATATGTGACTTTAATTCTTTAACATAACCCTGTAAAAAACTATCTATAAAAAATGACAAATTACTAGTCAATGATTCTACACCAACAATAATGGGTCTCCCCGGTGGATTATTTAATGTTTTATGCACCTTGGGTAAGCAATAATATGTGGGGACCACAGGATTATCACAGAACAAAAAACATTCCGTCTCTCTGGATATAGCGCCCAAGCTCAATGCCTTATTAAGCAAAATTTTGAGTTCTTTCTGAAACTGGGTGGTGGGATTGTGGGTCAATCTTGAATACAAGAGGGCATCACCCAACTGTCTATTTGCCTCTGCAAAATACATAATTGTATCCATTACCACAATCCCACCGCCCTTATCAGCCTGTTTAATAGTCAAGGAAGGATCCCCCTTTAATTTTTTAAGAGCTATTCGTTCTTGTGTGCTTAAATTATCCTTCAGTGGTTGCTTATCAGCTTTATGACACATCACTCTGAATTGCTCTAATGTCGATTTATAAAAACTCTCAATATAGGGCCCTCTATGTACCAAAGGGTAGAACTCTGACTTGTTCTTAAACTTAGTAGTTTCATTTACACCTTGGCAGATGAATCAATGAATAATTCGAATGAGGATGATTATATGAAAATATTTGATGTAACACGAATCCACAGCAAATCTACTAAGTTTTTAGTTAAATAACTAAGCACATGCGCCCTGCCTACCTTGTGCATTTTGCAACAAATCGCACCATAGCGAAAATCGGCAACGAGCGAACAACTCGGAATGACCCCCATAAAGTGGTAACTGAATACTCCCCTGTATGTAATTAGAAATCTGCACATATACATGGGAGAGGGGGGGGGGGGGGGGGATTCTCTCGCTGGCACAGGGCACCAAAAAGTCTAGCTACGGCTCTGCCTGGGAGTGACCCAGACATTCACACTCTAAAATAGAAAATTCTATTTTGTTTTTCCTAATCAACAGGCCTGGTTAGTTTCAAGTGTGCTTCATATTTTTTCCTTAAATGGACCACAAAACTTGGGATTACATTTTATTTTTTCATTCAAGATTTTCTTATTGACAGAATCCCTGCTTTAAAATCCATCATTGCTGACAATCCAGATAGTCTTTAGCTTGTATTAAATTACATAGTGTTTGCACTAGCTTGTAATAAGATACAGCAGGTGTGACCAATGGTAATTTTTTTTGCAAAAACAGCCCAAAAGCCAACACCCTTTAGTCTATGTTGTAGTATATTTTTAAGTTAGTTTGTTCCTACCGCTGTGCACACAGACTAAAGGGCCCCATACACTACAACGATTTATCTGAACCACAAATCGGATGCAATTTCCCTTGAACTCTCTTGGGAGCTGTTCCATACGATTTGGTACATGTGTGGCTTTTTTGCACGTGATTTATCGCAATGCATTCACATGTATCTGTTAGGGTCTCCTGCCCTGTGCTGCCACGTCGTCATGGCAACCGGGAGACAAGTGCTAGCGGAGTAACCTGAGCGCAGCTGATACTCCGGTTCGGGTCTTTTGCTGTGCAGTGGTTATAGGCTCTGTGCACGGCAGGGGATCCGGTGCTGGTTTTTGTGCTCACAGTCTGTGAGGTCTGAGTGGGGCGTGGACAGCACCTGCTTTATAAGGCCTCTTCTCAGGGTAAGCAGATGCTGCTGAATCTTTGTTGGTTAGTCAGTTCCTGAAAGTTAGCCAGTACTGTGTAGCTTTGTATTTGTTTGTTGCTTACTGCAAATAGGCCTGGGGATTTGGTATTACACTCTGCCAATCCAGACCTAGCAGTAAGACTGGAGTCAGTCGTTTAGCTTGCTGGGGTTCTGTTACTACTCTGTGAACTTAGCAAGTTTGCGGCTGTATTCTAAGACTTGCCTGTCTAATCCTGTCTCACTGTGCTAGGTGTCAGGGGTCAGTTTAGTGGCAGTAAGCTGAACCTGTGCACTGCAAGTGAGAATTAGGATTGTGGAGACTCTCCTTGTGTCTATCATTCCATCTCTGACCAAGGAGTTTACTGCCACACCCGTTGGTAACCTTTTAGGGTTTTGCTGTTGCCCTTAGCAACAGCATTTCGGGTTCTCTACGTATTAAAACACAACATCTTGCTTTTCCCATCTGAGCATTTCTAATACAAGGGAGATACCCAGTTCCTTAGCCTCTGGGCTTCTCTGTTCACTTTGTGTGTATTTTGTTACCCTATCACCTTCTGTGTACGTTATGTCATATTCCCCAGTCTGTCTGTGAGTCCATTTGTTTTGCATAACAGTTCAAACACCAGTACATTCCTGCAGGCACTGGAGTGCATAACAGTTCTGACACCAGTACTTTCCTGCAGGCACTGGTGTGCATAACATATTCAGCAGCCTAATACTCCTGTTGAAATTTTGTGGGAATATGGAGCATACCCCTCAAAATACGTTGCAACAGGTGGTCGATCAGGTGCAGGTCCTGACTCGACAATTTAATGATTTGTCCATTAAAATGCACACCTCCCAGGCTGCTGGCGAAGCTCCCGCAGCAGCAGCACCTGCAGGGGTTAAGGAGCCAAAAGTAAATCTCCCGGATCGTTTTTCTGGAGATCGCTCGCAGTTCTTTTGTTTCAAGGAGAGCTGCAAGCTATACTTCCGGCTTAGGCCTCAGTCTTCTGGGTCGGAGATTCAGCGGGTGGGCATAGTGATTTCCTTGCTACAAGGAGACCCACAGGTCTGGGCATATGGGTTGCAGCCTGACTGTCCGTCGCTTAAAAGTGTTGATGCTTTTTTTACGGCACTGGGCATGTTGTATGATGACCCTGACAAGACGGCCTCAGCCGAGGCTCAGATTTCGATCCTTAAGCAAGGGCGAAGGCCAGTTGAGGTTTACTGTACGGAGTTTCGGAGGTTGGCCCATGATACCCAGTGGAATGACCCAGCCCTGAGACACCAGTACCGAAGCGGTCTTTTTAACCAGATAAAGGACCAACTGGTACAATATCCCTTGCCTGATAGCTTGGATCAGCTCATGCAGTTATCCATCCGGGTGGATAGACGGCTGAGAGAGCATAGGCTTGAAAGGGAGACTGAGATTTCCTTCCTTCCCAAGGGAACCTCAGACTCTGAGGAATTTTCCGAGGAGCCTATGCAGATTGGGGCTACCCGCCTCTCCTCGCGTGAGAAGACGCGGAGGAGACAGCAGGGGTTGTGTTTGTACTGTGGGAATAAAGGTCATGTGGTAGTATCATGCCCAGAAAAGCCGGAAAACTTCAGGGCCTGAGGGTGATGGGAAATATCCTGTCAGGCCAGAAGTCAGAATTTCCCAAGAAGACTTTTATCATTCCGGTGACCTTGAAGATCCTCGGTCAAACTGTCAAGACTGAGGCCTTTGTGGACAGTGGGGCCGACGGGGTTTTTATGGACCGCCAATTCGCCCTGAAACACTCTGTTCCCTTAGTACCCTTGGCATCGGAAATTGAGATTTGTGGGTTAAACGGGGAACCATTATCCCAAGGTAAAATTACCTCTTGCACTAGCAGATTTCTTTGTTTATTGGAGCCACACACTCTGAAAAATTGTCCTTTTATGTGACTGTCTGTACTTTTGCCCCATTGGTGTTGGGGTTACCCTGGTTAAGGGCCCACAATCCTCAATTTGACTGGGTCTCTGGGGAGATTCTTAGTTGGGGTACTGATTGTTTCAGGAGTTGCTTGAGCCTTCCAGTCAGGCTCTCGCAGCTAAGTTTGCCAGGATTGCCAGGGTGTTATGCAGATTTTGCGGACGTGTTCTCCAAAAAAGTTGCAGAGGTACTACCTCCCCATCGCCCCTATGACTGTGCCATTGATTTGTTGCCAAATGCTAAGCTTCCCAAGAGCAGGTTGTACTCCCTGTCACGTCCTGAGACTCAGGCTATGGCAGAGTACATTCAGGAGAACTTGGCTAAGGGATTTATCAGACCTTCACAGTCTCCAGTTGGGTCGGGGTTCTTCTTCGTGGGTAAAAAGGACGGTTCGTTGCGACCCTGCATCGACTTCAGGGAATTGAACCGTATCACGATTAAAAACTCATACCCACTGCCTCTCATTTCGGTCTTGTTTGACCAGCTTCGTACTGCCACCATTTTTTCTAAGATTGACCTACGCGGTGCGTACAATCTAATCCGAATAAGAGAGGGGGATGAATGGAAGACTGCCTTTAATACCCACTCAGGGCATTATGAATATTTGGTGATGCCTTTTGGGCTCTGTAATGCCCCGGCAGTCTTCCAGGATTTCATGAATGATGTGCTCAGGGAATATTTGGATAGATTCTTAGTTGTATACTTAGATGACATCCTAATCTTCTCCCATTCCCTGGAGGAACATCGGAAGCATGTACGCTTAGTCCTCCAGAAACTCAGAGACCACCGGCTTGGGGCGAAGCTGGAGAAGTGCGAATTTGAAGTTCAGCAAATCGCATTTCTAGGATATATTATCTCCCCAGAAGGTTTCCAAATGGAGGGTTCCAAGGTACAGGCAGTCCTGGATTGGGTGCAGCCCACTAGTTTGAAGGCGCTTCAGCGTTTCCTGGGCTTTGCGAATTTTTATAGACGATTTATCGCTGGATTTTCGTCTATAGTGGCGCCCTTGGTGGCACTCACTAAGAAAGGGGCGGATGTTGCTCACTGGTCTTGTGAGGCTAAAGCGGCTTTTGCCCGTCTCAAAAGGGCATTTGTTTCGGCCAAGGTGCTGCGACACCCAGATCCAGAGCGTCCTTTTGTGGTGGAGGTGGATGCCTCTGAGATGGGTATTGGGGCAGTGCTTTCTCAGATGGGAGTGTCTGATAATCGCCTTCATCCCTGTGCTTACTTTTCCCGTAAATTTTCGCCTGCCGAGATGAATTATGACGTGGGTAACCGGGAATTGTTGGCTATTAAGGATGCACTCGAGGAGTGGAGACACTGGCTTGAGGGGGCTAAGTTTGTGGTCTCAATTCTCACTGACCATAAGAATCTGGCATATTTACAGTCAGCGAAGCGTCTCAATGCCAGGCAGGCACGATGGGCTTTGTTTTTTGCTCGCTTTAATTTTTTGATAACATATCGCCCTGGGTCAAAAAACATCAAGGCTGATGCGCTCTCGCTGAGTTTTGCTCCAATCCAGGAGACCACCGAGGAGCCGTTGCCCATTGTTTCCCCATCATGTATTAAAGTGGGCATTACCCAGGACCTCTTATCATTAGTCCTTAGAGCACAGGAGCAGGCTCCTCCAGACCTTCCGGTAGGTCTTTTGTTTGTGCCTCCTAGGTTAAGACAGCGAGTGTTCCTGGAATTCCATGCCAAGAAGTCGGCAGGTCACCCGGGTATTGCCAGAACTCGGGAGTTGCTATCTAGGGCGGTGTGGTGGTCCTCGGTGGCTAAGGATGTGGATCAGTGGGTTCGGGCATGTGACATCTGTGCCCGAAATAAGACTCCTAGACGGGTTCCTGTTGGCCCATTACATCCACTCTCTATCCCATCTAAGCCATGGACCCACATTTCAATGGATTTTGTGGTAGACTTACCCAAATCCTCGGGGATGACAGCCATCTGGGTTGTCGTTGACAGGTTTTCGAAGATGGCGCACTTCGTTCCACTGGTTGGGCTGCCATCGGCCAGACGCCTGTCTGAATTATTTATGCTGCATGTTATGCGTCTCCACGGGTTGCCACTTGATGTGGTCTCTGACCGCGGATCCCAGTTTGTGGCCAAATTCTGGAGGGCATTTTGTTCCGATCTCCAGATTTTTGTCAGCTTGTCGTCAGGCTACCATCCGCAGTCTAATGGGCAGACTGAAAGGGTGAACCAGTCCTTGGAGCAGTTCCTCAGGTGTTATGTCTCCAAGTGTCAGACTGACTGGGTTGCTCATCTGTCCATGGCAGAGTTTGCCTATAACAACGCGGCTCACTCTGCTACAGGGATCTCTCCCTTCCTTTGTGTGTATGGGCATCATCCTAAGGCCAATTCTTTTGACCCCCTGGACTCCACGCCTGGTGGTTCCTCTGTGGTTTCAGTCCTTAGAGGTATTTGGCGGAAAGTGAAGAAAGCCCTTGTGTCTGTGTCATTAGTGACCAAAAGGGTTTTTGATAAGCGGAAAAGACCCTGCAGCTTCAAATTAGGAGACTTCGTCTGGTTGTCTACCAAGAATTTGAAGTTGAGACAGCCATCTCATAAGTTAGGCCCCCGGTTCATCGGCCCTTATAAGATCACCAGGGTTATCAATCCGGTGGCATTTCAGTTAGATCTGCCCCGTTCTTTGGGTATCAATAAAACATTTCATTGTTCCCTTTTAAAACGGGCGATTAGTAATCCTTCTTCCAGTGGAAGACCTTCCCCTCTTCTTATACGTGGCCAGAGGGAGTTTGTTGTTGAAAGGATTCTTGACTCCAAGGTGGTTCGGGGTCGGCTGTCATTTTTGGTGCACTGGAAGGGGTATGGCCCGGAGGAGCGGTCGTGGGTGCGCAGTTGTGATCTTCATGCCCCCAGACTGATACGCTCTTTCTTCTCGCAGTTCCCCGATAAACCCGGTGGTAGGGGTTCTTTGACCCCTCGTCAGAGGGGGGGTACTGTTAGGGTCTCCTGCCCTGTGCTGCCACGTCGTCATGGCAACCGGGAGACAAGTGCTAGCGGAGTAACCTGAGCGCAGCTGATACTCCGGTTCGGGTCTTTTGCTGTGCAGTGGTTATAGGCTCTGTGCACGGCAGGGGATCCGGTGCTGGTTTTTGTGCTCACAGTCTGTGAGGTCTGAGTGGGGCGTGGACAGCACCTGCTTTATAAGGCCTCTTCTCAGGGTAAGCAGATGCTGCTGAATCTTTGTTGGTTAGTCAGTTCCTGAAAGTTAGCCAGTACTGTGTAGCTTTGTATTTGTTTGTTGCTTACTGCAAATAGGCCTGGGGATTTGGTATTACACTCTGCCAATCCAGACCTAGCAGTAAGACTGGAGTCAGTCGTTTAGCTTGCTGGGGTTCTGTTACTACTCTGTGAACTTAGCAAGTTTGCGGCTGTATTCTAAGACTTGCCTGTCTAATCCTGTCTCACTGTGCTAGGTGTCAGGGGTCAGTTTAGTGGCAGTAAGCTGAACCTGTGCACTGCAAGTGAGAATTAGGATTGTGGAGACTCTCCTTGTGTCTATCATTCCATCTCTGACCAAGGAGTTTACTGCCACACCCGTTGGTAACCTTTTAGGGTTTTGCTGTTGCCCTTAGCAACAGCATTTCGGGTTCTCTACGTATTAAAACACAACATCTTGCTTTTCCCATCTGAGCATTTCTAATACAAGGGAGATACCCAGTTCCTTAGCCTCTGGGCTTCTCTGTTCACTTTGTGTGTATTTTGTTACCCTATCACCTTCTGTGTACGTTATGTCATATTCCCCAGTCTGTCTGTGAGTCCATTTGTTTTGCATAACAGTTCAAACACCAGTACATTCCTGCAGGCACTGGAGTGCATAACAGTTCTGACACCAGTACTTTCCTGCAGGCACTGGTGTGCATAACAATATCAGAAGATATATCTAATGGTCTGGATTAGGGTGCTAGGGAGGCATATAAATAGCAGCAGCCATTTTACCCATGTGCACACTGCTGCTCTGTGATTAGTGAGGCTGGTTTATACTAGAGATGAGCGGGTTCGGTTCCTCGGAATCCGAACCCCCCCGAACTTCAGCCTTTTTACACGGGTCCGAGGCAGACTCGGATCTTCCCGCCTTGCTCGGCTAACCCGAGCGCGCCCGAACGTCATCATCCCGCTGTCGGATTCTCGCGAGGCTCGTATTCTATCGCGAGACTCGGATTCTATATAAGGAGCCGCGCGTCGCCGCCATTTTCACACGTGCATTGAGATTGATAGGGAGAGGACGTGGCTGGCGTCCTCTCCGTTAGAATAGATAGAGACACTTGAGTTGATTACTTAGTAATTTTGGGGAGCATTAGGAGTACTCAGAGTGCAGAGTTTTGCTGATAGTTAGTTACTAGTGACTGACCACTTTATTATTTAATATAATCCGTTCTCTACCTGAAAAAAAACGATACACAGTCACATACCATATCTGTGCTCAGCCTCAGTGTGCTGCATGATTGATAATATCATCTATGTATATCTGACTGTGCTGAGTGCTCACACAGCTGAATTGTGGGGGAGACTGGGGTGCAGTTATAGCAGGAGTACAGTGCACACTTTTGCTGCCAGTGTGACTGACCAGTGACCACCAGTATATTGTCTGCCTGAAAAAGTTAAACACTCCTGTGGTGTTTTTTTATTTTATTCTATAAACGCATTCTGCTGACAGTGTCCAGCAGGTCCGTCATTCATTATATTATATAAATATTTACCTGCAGTAGTGTTATATTTTTTTTTGTTCATCTCTATCATCTTTATCATCTCTATATTAGCAGACGCAGTACGGTAGTCCACGGCTGTGGCTACCTCTGTGTCGTCAGTGCTCGTCCATAATTGTATACCTACCTGTGGTGGTTTTTTTTTTTCTATCTTCTTCATACTAGTAGTTTAGGAGTCTGCTGACAGTGTCCAGCAGGTCCGTCATTATATTATATATACCTGCAGTAGTGATATATATATATTTTTTATATCATTATCATCTCTATACTAGCAGACGCAGTACGGTAGTCCACGGCTGTAGCTACCTCTGTGTCGTCAGTGCTCGTCCATAATTGTATACCTACCTGTGGTGGTTTTTTTTTTTCTATCTTCTTCATACTAGTAGTTTAGGAGTCTGCTGACAGTGTCCAGCAGGTCCGTCATTATATTATATATACCTGCAGTAGTGATATATATATATTTTTTATATCATTATCATCTCTATACTAGCAGACGCAGTACGGTAGTCCACGGCTGTAGCTACCTCTGTGTCGTCAGTGCTCGTCCATAATTGTATACCTACCTGTGGTGTTTTTTTTTCTATCTTCTTCATACTAGTAGTTTAAGAGTCTGCTGACAGTGTCCAGCAGGTCCGTCATTATATTATATATACCTGCAGTAGTGATATATATATATTTTTTATATCATTATCATCTCTATACTAGCAGACGCAGTACGGTAGTCCACGGCTGTAGCTACCTCTGTGTCGTCAGTGCTCGTTTATAATTGTATACCTACCTGTGGTGGGGTTTTTTTTTCTATCTTCTTCATACTAGTAGTTTAGGAGTCTGCTGACAGTGTCCAGCAGGTCCGTCATTATATTATATATACCTTCAGTAGTGATATATATATATTTTTTATATCATTATCATCTCTATACTAGCAGACGCAGTACGGTAGTCCACGGCTGTGGCTACCTCTGTGTCGTCAGTTCTCGTCCATAATTGTATACCTACCTGTGGTGGGTTTTTTTTTTCTATCTTCTTCATACTAGTAGTTTAGGAGTCTGCTGACAGTGTCCAGCAGGTCCGTCATTATATTATATATACCTGCAGTAGTGATATATATATATATTTTTTATATCATTATCATCTCTATACTAGCAGACGCAGTACGGTAGTCCACGGCTGTAGCTACCTCTGTGTCGTCAGTCACTCGTCATCCATAAGTATACTAGTATCCATCCATCTCCATTGTTTACCTGAGGTGCCTTTTAGTTGTGCCTATTAAAATATGGAGAACACAAATGTTGAGGTTCCAAAAATAGGGAAAGATCAAGATCCACTTCCACCTCGTGCTGAAGCTGCTGCCACTAGTCATGGCCGAGACGATGAAATTCCATCAACGTCGTCTGCCAAGGCCGATGCCCAATGTCATAGTACAGAGCATGTAAAATCCAAAACACAAAATATCAGTAAAAAAAGGACTCAAAAATCTAAAATAAAATCGTCGGAGGAGAAGCGTAAACTTGCCAATATGCCATTTACCACACGGAGTGGCAAGGAACGGCTGAGGCCCTGGCCTATGTTCATGGCTAGTGGTTCAGCTTCACATGAGGATGGAAGCACTCAGCCTCTCGCTAGAAAAATGAAAAGACTTAAGCTGGCAAAAGCACAGCAAAGAACTGTGCGTTCTTCGAAATCACAAATCCACAAGGAGAGTCCAATTGTGTCGGTTGCGATGCCTGACCTTCCCAACACTGGACGTGAAGAGCATGCGCCTTCCACCATTTGCACGCCCCCTGCAAGTGCTGGAAGGAGCACCCGCAGTCCAGTTCCTGATAGTCAGATTGAAGATGTCAGTGTTGAAGTACACCAGGATGAGGAGGATATGGGTGTTGCTGGCGCTGGGGAGGAAATTGACAAGGAGGATTCTGATGGTGAGGTGGTTTGTTTAAGTCAGGCACCCGGGGAGACACCTGTTGTCCGTGGGAGGAATATGGCCATTGACATGCCTGGTGAAAATACCAAAAAAATCAGCTCTTCGGTGTGGAAGTATTTCAACAGAAATGCGGACAACAGGTGTCAAGCCGTGTGTTGCCTTTGTCAAGCTGTAATAAGTAGGGGTAAGGACGTTAACCACCTCGGAACATCCTCCCTTATACGTCACCTGCAGCGCATTCATCATAAGTCAGTGACAAGTTCAAAAACTTTGGGCGACAGCGGAAGCAGTCCACAGTAAATCCCTTCCTCTTGTAACCAAGCTCACGCAAACCACCCCACCAACTCCCTCAGTGTCAATTTCCTCCTTCCCCAGGAATGCCAATAGTCCTGCAGGCCATGTCACTGGCAATTCTGACGAGTCCTCTCCTGCCTGGGATTCCTCCGATGCATCCTTGAGTGTAACGCCTACTGCTGCTGGCGCTGCTGTTGTTGCTGCTGGGAGTCGATGGTCATCCCAGAGGGGAAGTCGTAAGACCACTTTTACTACTTCCACCAAGCAATTGACTGTCCAACAGTCCTTTGCGAGGAAGATGAAATATCACAGCAGTCATCCTGCTGCAAAGCGGATAACTGAGGCCTTGGCATCCTGGGCGGTGAGAAACGTGGTTCCGGTATCCATCATTACTGCAGAGCCAACTATAGACTTGATTGAGGTACTGTGTCCCCGGTACCAAATACCATCTAGGTTCCATTTCTCTAGGCAGGCGATACCGAAAATGTACACAGACCTCAGAAAAAGACTCACCAGTGTCCTAAAAAATGCAGTTGTACCCAATGTCCACTTAAACACGGACATGTGGACAAGTGGAGCAGGGCAGACTGAGGACTATATGACTGTGACAGCCCACTGGGTAGATGTATTGACTCCCGCCGCAAGAACAGCAGCGGCGGCACCAGTAGCAGTATCTCGCAAACGCCAACTCTTTCCTAGGCAGGCTACGCTTTGTATCACCGCTTTCCAGAATACGCACACAGCTAAAAACCTCTTACGGCAACTGAGGAAGATCATCGCAGAATGGCTTACCCCAATTGGACTCTCCTGTGGATTTGTGGCATCGGACAACACCAGCAATATTGTGTGTGCATTAAATATGGGCAAATTCCAGCACGTCCCATGTTTTGCACATACCTTGAATTTGGTGGTGCAGAATTATTTAAAAAACGAGAGGGGCGTGCAAGAGATGCTGTCGGTGGCCAGAAGAATTGCGGGACACTTTCGGCGTACAGGCACCACGTACAGAAGACTGGAGCAACACCAAAAACGCCTGAACCTGCCCTGCCATCATCTGAAGCAAGAAGTGGTAACGAGGTGGAATTCAACCCTCTATATGCTTCAGAGGTTGGAGGAGCAGCAAAAGGCCATTCAAGCCTATACAACTGACCACGATATAGGAGGTGGAATGCACCTGTCTCAAGCGCAGTGGAGAATGATTTCAACGTTGTGCAAGGTTCTGCAACCTTTTGAACTTGCCACACGTGAAGTCAGTTTAGACACTGCCAGCCTGAGTCAGGTCATTCCCCTCATCAGGCTTTTGCAGAAGAAGCTGGAGACATTGAAGGAGGAGCTAACACTGAGCGATTCCGCTAGGCATGTGGGACTTGTGGATGGAGCCCTTAATTCGCTTAACAAGGATTGACGGGTGGTCAATCTGTTGAAATCAGAGCACTACATTTTGGCCACCGTGCTCGATCCTAGATTTAAAACCTACGTTGTATCTCTCTTTCCGGCAGACACAAGTCTGCAGGGGTTCAAAGAACTGCTGGTGAGAAAATTGTCAAGTCAAGCGGAACGCGACCTGTCACCATCTCCTCCTTCACATTCTCCCGCAACTGGGGGTGCGAGGAAAAGGCTCAGAATTCCGAGCCCACCCGCTGGCGGTGATGCAGGGCAGTCTGGAGCGACTGCTGATGCTGACATCTGGTCCGGACTGAAGGACCTGACAACGATTACGGACATGTCGTCTACTGTCACTGCATATGATTCTCTCACCATTGAAATAATGGTTGAGGATTATATGAGTGACCGCATCCAAGTAGGCACGTCAGACAGTCCGTACGTATACTGGCAGGAAAAAGAGGCAATTTGGAGGCCCTTGCACAAACTGGCTTTATTCTACCTAAGTTGCCCTCCCACAAGTGTGTACTCCGAAAGAGTGTTTAGTGCCGCCGCTCACCTTGTCAGCAATCGGCGTACGAGGTTACTTCCAGAAAATGTGGAGAAGATGATGTTCATTAAAATGAATTATAATCAATTCCTCCATGGAGACATTCACCAGCAGCAATTGCCTCCACAAAGTACACAGGGAGCTGTGATGGTGGATTCCAGTGGGGACGAATTGATAATCTGTGAGGAGGGGGATGTACACGGTGATGAATCGGAGGATGATGATGAGGTGGACATCTTGCCTCTGTAGAGCCAGTTTGTGCAAGGAGAGATTAATTGCTTCTTTTTGGTGGGGGTCCAAACCAACCCGTCATTTCAGTCACAGTCGTGTGGCAGACCCTGTCACTGAAATGATGGGTTGGTTAAAGTGTGCATGTCCTGTTTATACAACATAAGGGTGGGTGGGAGGGCCCAAGGACAATTCCATCTTGCACCTCTTTTTTCTTTCATTTTTCTTTGCGTCATGTGCTGTTTGGGGAGTGTTTTTTGGAAGGGCCATCCTGCGTGACACTGCAGTGCCACTCCTAGATGGGCCAGGTGTTTGTGTCGGCCACTAGGGTCACTTATCTTAGTCACACAGCTACCTCATTGCGCCTCATTTTTTTCTTCTTTGCGTCATGTGCTGTTTGGGGAGTATTTTTTGGAAGGGCCATCCGGCCTGACACTGCAGTGCCACTCCTAGATGGGCCAGGTGTTTGTGTCGGCCACTAGGGTCGCTTAGCTTACTCACACAGCTACCTCATTGCGCCTCTTTTTTTCTTTGCGTCATGTGCTGTTTGGGGAGTGTTTTTTGGAAGGGCCATCCTGCGTGACACTGCAGTGCCACTCCTAGATGGGCCAGGTGTTTGTGTCGGCCACTAGGGTCGCTTATCTTAGTCACACAGCTACCTCATTGCGCCTCTTTTTTTTCTTCTTTGCGTCATGTGCTGTTTGGGGAGTATTTTTTGGAAGGGCCATCCTGCGTGACACTGCAGTGCCACTCCTAGATGGGCCAGGTGTTTGTGTCGGCCACTAGGGTCACTTATCTTAGTCACACAGCTACCTCATTGCGCCTCTTTTTTTTCTTCTTTGCGTCATGTGCTGTTTGGGGAGTATTTTTTGGAAGGGCCATCCGGCCTGACACTGCAGTGCCACTCCTAGATGGGCCAGGTGTTTGTGTCGGCCACTAGGGTCGCTTAGCTTACTCACACAGCTACCTCATTGCGCCTCTTTTTTTCTTTGCGTCATGTGCTGTTTGGGGAGTGTTTTTTGGAAGGGCCATCCTGCGTGACACTGCAGTGCCACTCCTAGATGGGCCAGGTGTTTGTGTCGGCCACTAGGGTCGCTGAGCTTAGTCACACAGCTACCTCATTGCGCCTCTTTTTTTCTTTGCGTCATGTGCTGTTTGGGGAGTGTTTTTTGGAAGGGCCATCCTGCGTGACACTGCAGTGCCACTCCTAGATGGGCCAGGTGTTTGTGTCGGCCACTTGGGTCGCTGAGCTTAGTCATCCAGCGACCTCGGTGCAAATTTTAGGACTAAAAATAATATTGTGAGGTGTGAGGTGTTCAGAATAGACTAAATATGAGTGGAAATTATGGTTATTGAGGTTAATAATACTTTGGGATCAAAATGACCCCCAAATTCTATGATTTAAGCTGTTTTTTAGGGTTTTTTGAAAAAAAACACCCGAATCCAAAACACACCCGAATCCGACAAAAAAAATTTGGTGAGGTTTTGCCAAAACGCGTTCGAACCCAAAACACGGCCACGGAACCGAACCCAAAACCAAAACACAAAACCCGAAAAATTTCCGGTGCACATCTCTAGTTTATACCTTCCAAGTGTTCCACATTGCTACCTTGCTACCTGCTTTGTTTGGCTTGTTTCAACAAAGTGCTATAACCTATTCTGTGATGGATTCCCACAGGTATCAACTTCTGTTAGCCTATGACTATATGAAGTTGAAACGTAACAGTGATCTGAAACGGAAGTGGGTGAGGTCTGTTTGGAGCAAGAAGTGGCTGCTGAAGAGGGGGACTCTCTCTCACATGTCGCTCCTGACCGAGATTAGAGATAATAACCCTGAAGATTATCACAACTACCTGCGAATGGATGACGATACCTTCCAGGAGTTGCTGGGCCTTGTGACTCCCTACATCGAGAGGCAGGACACCAAGATGCAGAGGGCCATCCCTGCTGAGGAGAAGTTGACTGTTACTCTGAGGTTCCTGGCTACAGGGCAGTCATTGGAGGACTTGAAGTTCGGGACCCTCATCTCCCCCCAGGCTTTGGGTCGGATCATCCCTGACATCTGCAAGGCCATTGTGAAGGTGCTGCAGGACCAGTATTTAAAGGTAAATAAAATACACACCCCACCTGTTTAGTTACTTAAACTGTTTATAGAAAAAAAGTAGTTTTTCTTTTTTTGTTTTAAACAACTGTGCAATATGAACTATGCTATGATTTGTCAACATGGCACATATAAATATAAAACATGATATCAAAATTGGATTTATATGTTATAAAATAGATAAAAAGATTAAATAGCAGTTTTACTTTTAATTCCCAATAAATATGGTGCAGGACTTTCACTCCTAAAATTGAGGGCTATATGGTGTTTTGGTCACAGATTTGATTGGGAGAATACACACATGCTGTAAAGTGCAGAATGAATGGGCACGGCCCCATTATTATGCACCTACAGCATGCGTGTATCCTCCGCCAAAAATCTGCCCCCAAAACACCATATAGCATATACCGCACCATATTTATTGGAAATTATAAGCAATTTACAAAATTTGAAACTGAGGGATGTCCTCTTCTGCCTCCAGCATTGCGGAAAATATGCTGGAGGAGTAGATGGGTGGGGGAGTAGGCTAGGGTTGGGTGGGCGTGATAGGATGGGGTTGGGTGGGTGTGATAGGATGGGGTTGGGTGGGAGGAGCAGTGACAGGAAGGCGGTCAAACAGTATGACATTGTCATGTAGTAGCGCTTTTCGGGCCTTGTTAAGCATCTCGAAATTGAGACGCTCCATCTGCTGCACTTGACCAGGTGGCAGGTCGCGCATCGCAGAGGCCATAATTTCCCAAAATTTGTTGTAGTGGTTGGGGGGCTGGGCAAGTCTTGCCTTAATCTCCTCAAAGATGAGGTCTTCGCCCTCCTGCCCGGTGTTTTTTTTTCTGTGTTCGCTTCCAGGAAGCTTGGGGTTGGCACGGCAGAGGAGCTGGTGCTGCAGGGGTATCTGGTGCTACAGGGGTAGCTGGTGCTTCAGGGGTAGGAACAGGGGTCTGGGATTCCTCCGTATCCTGGAGACTGAGGTCTGGGGTGGTGGGAACACTTCCACTCTGTAGTAGATTTTTTTTAAAATACACTGTTTACATACATGTTTTCATTTTTTATTTCTATTTTTTTTATATCTCCCTGCAAGTACATCAGAATGGAAAGCTGTGGCACAGGAGTTTGCCACCACCTGGCATTTCCCTAAATGTGGGGGAGCGATAGATGGCAAACACGTCCGCATCAACCCTCCTGCAAACAGCGGATCCCTTTATTATAATTAGAAAGGGTATTTCAGCATCATGCTGATGGCAGAGGTGAATGCCAACTACGAATTAATCTTCATTGATGTTGGCAAAAATAGACGTGCATCAGACGGTGGCACGCTGAAGAATATCACCTTCTATGAGTAGCTCATCACAAAGGCCCTGAACTTGCCATCTAGGGAGCAAACCAAGCACGGCCTCAATTTTGTTTTCATGGCTGATGAGTCATTCGCACTCCACAAGAACATTATGAAGCCGTACCCCCAAAGGCACCTGACAAGGAAAGCGCATCTACAATTATAGGCTATCCAGGGTACGCCGAATTGTAGAGAACACTTTTGGCATCCTGTCTAGCCGCTTCCGGATATTCCTATTGGCTATCAACTTGCAGGTGGAGAAGATAGATTGGGTGGTGACTGCGTGCTGTGTCCTGCATAACTATTTGTGCAGAAAAACCACCCAGCATAGGACACTGGCCAGAGCAGCGCCAGGAGACCCAGACCCAGAACATCCAGAGGATCCAGAGGAGACGTCTCCGTTTCCCTCTGTGGAACCACCTCCACTCCATTCTAGGGCGAGTGTATGGGCAAAAGAGGTCAGGGACGAGGACCAGGCCTATTTTAACGGGGTGAGTGCAGTCGATTGGCAGGAGGACCACATTTAGTGAAGTGGACTGTGTTGGACTGACGGTACTTGCAAAAACTTTAGTGAACCTTTATTAAAAAAAATGTTCTTACAAATGCTGACAGAGATAGTTCACCCTCGTCATGCTCTGGTGTGGCAGCCCGAAGGAGGGAGATGAAACCTGTCCGGGTAGGTTCCTGGTCCAGGACAAACTCTGGTAAGGGGTTATACCAGAGTGTGGTCTTGTAAACCTGCTCCAGACCTTTCTGACTGTTCCATTTTTTGGTGTTCTTTCAGGAACACAGTACGCAGGTTTTGGATTTTTTTCTTAACCCAGTCGTTATCTGCACCGGAGACAAAGGGTGTAATCCACTAGCTCCTCCAAGGCCGCATTCCGCCGCCCACTGGGGAGTGTATTTTAGCTTAGCAGAAGTGCGAACGCTTGTGCGGCCGAGCTATGCAAAAACAGTTTGTGCAGTTTCAGAGTAGGTCTGAACCTACTCAGCGCTTGCGATCACTTCAGCATATTCGTGTCCGGATTTGACGGATTTGGCGTTCGCTGGGCGGGTGTCTGACGTCAATTCCGGCCTTGAATAGGCTGAAGTGATTGCAGCGACTGAGTAAGGTCAGAGCTACTCAAAAACTGCACAAGCTGTTTTTGTACAGGGCGGCTGCACATGCGTTCGCACACTTGCAAAGCTAAAATACACTCCCCTTTAGGTGGCGTCTATCTGTTCGCAGCGCTGCAAAAAATAGCTAGCGAGTGTACAGATCTGAATTAGGCTCTTGATCCAGAGACATATATTTAAAAAAAACAGTTGTGCAAAAACTGTTATATATTTTCTGTTTCAAATTAGTTTTACTTAAGGTTAAAAATATACTTTCGAAATGTGTTGATATATGGTTACATTTGGATAATATATGGTTTTTAAATAAAGTTTTTTCTGTTTCAAAATGGTTTTACTTAAGGTTAAAAAATAGGATTTTAATACCTACCGGTAAATCCTTTTCTCTTAGTCCGTAGAGGATGCTGGGGACTCCAAAAAGACAATGGGGTATAGACGGGATCCGCAGGAGACATGGGCACTTTAAGACTTTAAATGGGCGTGAACTGGCTCCTCCCTCTATGCCCCTCCTCCAGACCTCAGTTATAGGAACTGTGCCCAGAGGAGACGGACATTTCGAGGAAAAGGATTTTGTTAAATTAAGGGTGAGATACATACCATCTCACACCACAACACACCGTACAACATGGCATTTCACTAAAACCAGTTAACAGCGTGAACCAATGAGATCAGCAACAGGCTGACCCTTACCAAAACACAACCTTTGTGTAACATAAGCAATAACTATATACAATTACTGCAGATAGAGTCCGCACTGGGACGGGCGCGCAGCATCCTCTACGGACTAAGAGAAAAGGATTTACCGGTAGGTATTAAAATACTATTTTCTCATACGTCCTAGAGGATGCTGGAGACTCCAAAAGGACCATGGGGTTTATACCAAAGCTCCAAACCGGGCGGGAGAGTGCAGATGACTCTGCAGCACCGATTGAGCAAACAGGAGGTCCTCATCAGCCAGGGTATCAAACTTGTAGAACTTTGCAAAAGTGTTTGACCCCGACCAAGTAGCTGCTCGGCAAAGCTGTAAAGCCGAGACACCTCGGGCAGCCGCCCAAGACGAGCCCACCTTCCTAGTGGAATGGGCTTTCACCGATTTCGGTAACGGCAAACCAGCCGTAGAATGAGCCTGCTGAATCGTATTACAGATCCAGCGTGCAATAGTCTGCTTAGAAGCAGGAGCGCCAACCTTGTTGGCCGCATACAGGACAAACAGCGCCTCTGTCTTCCTAACCCGAGCCGTTCTGGCTACATACATTTTCAAAGCTCTGACCACATCAAGAGACTTGGAATCAGCCAAGGCTTCAGTAGCCACAGGTACCACAATAGGTTGGTTCATGTGAAACGAAGAAACCACCTTTGGAAGAAATTGTTGACGAGTTCTCAACTCTGCTCTATCCTCATGGAAAATCAGATAGGGGCTTCTGTGAGACAAAGCCGCCAATTCGGACACCCGTCTAGCGGACGCCAAGGCCAATAGCATGACCACCTTCCAAGTGAGAAATTTCAACTCTACCTTTTGTAAAGGTTCACACCAATGTGACGTAAGGAACTGTAACACCACATGAAGGTCCCACGGTGCCACAGGGGGCACAAACGGAGGTTGGATGTGTAGCACGCCTTTCACGAAAGTCTGCACTTCTGGAAGTGAGGCTAATTCCCTTTGAAAGAAAATTGATAAGGCCGACACCTGCACTTTAATGGAGCCTAACTTCAGGCCCGCATCCACACCTGCTTGCAAAAAGTGGAGAAAACACCAAGACACATATTTTCTCCAAATACGGTGATAATGCTTCGCCGTTACCTCCTTTCTAGCTTTGAGTAGAGTAGGGATGACTTCCCCGGGAATACCCTTCCTAGCTAGGATTTGGCGTTCAACCGCCATGCTGTCAAACGCAACCGCGGTAAGTTCTGGAACACACACGGCCCTTGCTGTAACAGATCTTCTCTGAGAGGAAGAGGCCAGGGATCTCCTGTGAGTAATTCCTGAAGATTCGGATACCAGGCCCTCCATGGCCAATCTGGAACAACGAGTATCGTCTGAACCCTTGTTCTTCTTATGATCCTTAATACCTTTGGGATGAGTGGAAGCGGAGGGAACACATAGACCGACTGAAACACCCATGGTGTCACTAGTGCGTCCACTGCTATTGCTTGAGGGTCCCTCGACCTGGAACAATATGTCCGAAGCTTCTTGTTGAGGCGAGACGCCATCATGTCTATTTGAGGAAGTCCCCAATGACTTGTCACTTCTGCAAAGACCTCTTGATGAAGACCCCACTCTCCTGGATGGAGATCGTGTCTGCTGAGGAAGTCTGCTGACAGAGCACTTGCATGTTTTTCCGCCCAGCGAAGAATCTTGGTGGCCTCCGCCATTGCCGCTCTGCTCTTCGTTCCGCCCTGGCGGTTTACGTGCGCCACGGCTGTGATGTAGTCCGACTTAATCAGGACAGGCAGGTCGCGAAGAAGATGTTCCGCCTGCCGCAGGCCGTTGTAGATGGCCCTTAACTCCAGCACGTTTATGTGCAGACAAGCTTCCTGGCTTGACCATTTTCCCTGGAAATTTTGTCCCTGTGTGACTGCTCCCCAACCTCAGAGACTCGCGTCCGTGGTCACCAGAATCCAATCTTGGATTCCGAACCTGCAACCCTCTAGAAGGTGAGAACTTTGGAGCCACCACAGGAGAGAAACCCTGGCCCTGGGGGACAGGCTTATCTTCCGCTGCATCTGCAGATGGGACCCGGACCACTTGTCTAGCAGGTCCCACTGAAACGTTCTTGCATGGGACCTGCCAAACGGAATGGCCTCGTAGGCCGCCACCATTTTTCCGAGCACTCGAGTGCAGTGATGAATCGACACTCTTGGCGGTTTCAGAAGTTCCTTGACCATGTTCTGGATTTCCTGAGCTTTTTCCAACGGGAGAAAGATCCTCTGCAGGTCGGTGTCCAGAATCATGCCCAAAAACGATAGCCGAGTCGTCGGAATCAACTGTGACTTTTGTAAATTTAGGAGCCAGCCATGCTGTTGCAGGACCTGCAGGGAGAGCGCAACGCTTTTCAGTAACTGCTCCTGTGATCTCGCCTTTATCAGGAGATCGTCCAAGTACGGGATAATTGTGACCCCTTGCTTGCGCAGGAGCACCATAATTTCCGCCATTACCTTGGTGAAAATCCTCGGGGCCGTGGAAAGACCAAACGGCAACGTCTGAAATTGGTAGTGACAATCCTGAACAGCGAACCTCAGGTACGCCTGATGAGGAGGATATATGGGGACATGTAGGTACGCATCCTTTATGTCGACCGACACCATAAAATCCCCCCCTTCCGGACTGGAGATCACTGCTCTGAGAGATTCCATCTTGAATTTGAATTTTTTTAAATAAAGGTTGAGGGATTTTAAGTTCAGAATCAGCCTGACCGATCCATCCGGCTTCGGGACTACAAACAGGGTTGAATAAAACCCGTCTCCGCGTTGTGACAGGGGTACCGTGACAATGACTTGCTGTTGACACAGCTTTTGTATTGCAGCACATACTACCTCTCTCTCTGGAAGAGAAACTGGTAAGGCCGATTTGAAAAATCGGTGCGGAGGCACGTCTTGGAATTCCAGCTTATATCCTTGGGTCACAATATCCAGCACCCAAGGATCTAGGTCCGAGCGAACTCAGACCTGACTAAAGAGTTGAAGACGTGCCCCCACTGGTGCAGACTCCCGCAGCGGAACCCTAGCGTCATGCGGTGGACTTGGTTGAAGCCGGGGAGGACTTCTGTTCCTGGGAGCTTGCCCCAGCCGGGGATCTTTTACCTCTTCCCTTACCTCTGGCCGCGAGGAAGGAAGAACCACGTCCTTTCCTGAACTTATGCGACCGAAAGGACTGCATCTGGTATTGAGGTGTTTTCTTTTGCTGTGGAGGGACAAAAGGCAAAAAGGAAGACTTACCCGCGGTAGCTGTGGAAACCAGGTCCGCGAGGCCCTCACCAAACAAAACTTCACCTTTGTAGGGCAGAGCCTCCATAGCCTTCTTAGAGTCAGCATCACCATTCCATTGATGAGTCCACAACGCCCTCCTAACGCCCTCCTAGCCGAAATTGCCATGGCATTGGCCCTTGATCCCAAGAGGCCAATATCCCTCGCAGCCTCCCTTAGATAAACCGCTGCGTCCCTGATGTGACCCAGGGTCAAAACTACGCTGTCCCTATCCAGGGTGTCTATGTCAGATAACAAGTTATCCGCCCACTTTTCAATAGCGCTACTCACCCATGCCGATGCCACGGCCGGCCTGAGAAGCGTACCGGTAGTAACATAAATAGATTTTAAGGTAGTTTCCTGTTTACGATCCGCAGGATCCTTAAGGGCTGCCGTGTCAGGGGACGGTAGCGCCACCTTCTTGGACAAACGTGCCAGGGCTTTGTCCACTGTGGGTGATGATTCCCACCGTAATCTATCCGGCGAGGGGAAAGGATACGCCATAGCAATTCTCCTGGGAATCTGCAGTCTCTTGTCAGGAGACTCCCAAGCCTTTTCAAAAAGAGTGTTCAATTCATGAGAGGGAGGAAACATTACCTCAGGTTTCTTTCCCTTAAACATACAGACCCTTGTGTCAGGGACAGTGGGGTCTTCCGTGATATGCAACACATCTTTAATAGCCACAATCATATACTGAATACTCTTAGCCACTTTAGGATGTAACTTGGCATCATTATAGTCGACACTGGAGTCGGAATCCGTGTCGGTATCTGTGTCTGCTACCTGGGTAAATAGACGTTTCTGAGACTGTGATAAAACATCACCCATGGATTGTCTCCATGCTTGGTTCTGAGACTCAGAATTGTCTAACCTCTTATGCAATAAAGCCACACTTGCATTTAAAACTTTCCACATATCTACCCAATCAGCAGTCGGCGGTGCCGATGGAGTCACTCCCACATTCTGTTCAGCTCCCTCACCAGCCTCCTCCTGGGAAAAGCATTCAATTTCAGACATGTCGACACACACGTACTGACACCCCCAAACACACTGGGCTATAGGGGACAGACCCACAGTAAGGTCCTTCAGAGAGACAGAAAGGGAGTTTGCCAGCTCACACCCAGCGCCCCACCGGTCTGAAGGAATTAACCAATGCGCCAGACCTGTAAACGCTTTTTATATAATAGTAATCAACACCAAATTGCCGTGCCCCCCCCTCGTTTTGTGTACCCTGTTACTTGTGGTAGCAATGAAGGGCCAGGAGCAGCGTCTCTGCAGCTGTGCTGTGGAGAAAATGGCGCTGGTTTGAGCTGAGGAGGAAGCCCCACTCCCTACCTTCAGTCCCGCATTTTTTTATACTGGCGGGGGTCCCTATACATTGCCTAGGGTCATTCCGAGTTGTTCTCTCGCTAGCAGATTTTAGCAGCATTGCACACGCTAGGCCGCCGCCCTCTGGGAGTGTATCTTAGCTTAGCAGAGTAGCAAACGAAAGATTAGCAGAATTGCGAATAGAAAATTCTTAGCAGTTTCTGAGTAGCTCCAGACCTACTCACAGATTGCGATCAGCTCAGGCCGTTTCGTTCCTGGTTTGATGTCACAAACACGCCCTGCGTTCGGCCAGCCACTCCCCCGTTTCTCCAGACACTCCAGCGTTTTTCCCTGACACGCCTGCGTTTTTCCGCACACTCCCAGAAAACGGCCAGTTTCCGCCCAGAAACACCCAATTCCTGTCAATCATACTCCGATCACTACAACAATGAAAATTCTTAGTTCGGACGTGAGTAAATCTACTAAGTTTTATGTTAAAATACTTAGCGCATGCGCACTGCGTACCATGCGCATGCGCATTTTAGCCTTAATCGATCCGTTGCGAAAATCGGCAACAAGCGATCAACTCGGAATGACCCCCATAGCCAGGTTAAATATGAGGTTTTATTGCTGCCCAGGGCGCCCCCCCCTGCGCCCTGCACCCATGTAGTGCCGTTGTGTAAGGGAGCAATGGCGCGCAGCGCGTCCGCTGCGCGGTACCTCCGGAAGATCTGAAGTCTTCTGCCGCCTTTGAAGTCTTCTTTGCTTCTTTACTCACCCGGCTTCTCTCTTCAGGCTCTGTGAGGCGGACGGCGGCGCAGCTCCGGGAACGAACAGCTAGGCGCACCAAGTGATCAGACCCTCTGGAGCTAATGGTGTCCAGTAGCCTAAGAAGCAGAGCCTTTGAACTCACAGAAGTAGGTCTGCTTCTCTCCCCTCAGTCCCACGAAGCAGGGAGCCTGTTGCCAGCAGTGCTCCCTGAAAATAATAAACCTAACAAAAGTATTTTTTAGAGAAACTCTGTAGAGCTTCCCTAGTGTGCAACCAGTCTCCTCTGGGCACAGAATCTAACTGAGGTCTGGAAGAGGGGCATAGAGGGAGGAGCCAGTTCACGCCCATTTAAAGTCTTAAAGTGCCCATGTCTCCTGCGGAACCCGCCTATACCCCATTGTTCCTTTTGGAGTCTCCAGCATCCTCTAGGATGTATGAGAAATATACTTTCGAAATGTTTTGATATATGGTTAAATTTTGATAATATACGGTTTAAAAAAAAAGTTGTTTTTTGAAAAAAGTTTCCTCATTACCCAAACATCAATGGTGCCGCATTGGGGTACAGTGGCGGTAAAAACACATGGCCATTAGGGGGTTAAAATGACTTTGGGAACACAGAAACACATGGTGCAGCATTGGGGTACAGTGGCGGTGAAAACACATGGCCATTAGGGGGTTAAAATTACTTTGGGGACACAGAAACACATGGTGCAGCATTGGGGTACAGTGGCGGTGAAAACACATGGCCATTAGGGTGTTAAAATGACTTTGGGGACACAGAAACACAAGGTGCAGCATTGGGGTACAGTGGCGGTGAAAACACATGGCCATTAGGGGGTTAAAATAAGAATTTACTTACCGATAATTCTATTTCTCGGAGTCCGTAGTGGATGCTGGGGTTCCTGAAAGGACCATGGGGAATAGCGGCTCCGCAGGAGACAGGGCACAAAAAAGTAAAGCTTTACTAGGTCAGGTGGTGTGCACTGGCTCCTCCCCCTATGACCCTCCTCCAGACTCCAGTTAGGTACTGTGCCCGGACGAGCATACACAATAAGGGAGGCATTTTGAATCCCGGGTAAGACTCATACCAGCCACACCAATCACACCGTACAACTTGTGATCTAAACCCAGTTAACAGTATGACAACAGAAAGGGCCTCTTAAAGATGGCTCCTTAACAATAACCCGAATTAGTTAACAATAACTATGTACAAGTATTGCAGATAATCCGCACTTGGGATGGGCGCCCAGCATCCACTACGGACTCCGAGAAATAGAATTATCGGTAAGTAAATTCTTATTTTCTCTATCGTCCTAAGTGGATGCTGGGGTTCCTGAAAGGACCATGGGGATTATACCAAAGCTCCCAAACGGGCGGGAGAGTGCGGATGACTCTGCAGCACCGAATGAGAGAACTCCAGGTCCTCCTTTGCCAGGGTATCAAATTTGTAAAATTTTACAAACGTGTTCTCCCCCGACCACGTAGCTGCTCGGCAGAGTTGTAATGCCGAGACCCCTCGGGCAGCCGCCCAAGATGAGCCCACCTTCCTTGTGGAGTGGGCTTTTACAGTTTTAGGCTGTGGCAGGCCTGCCACAGAATGTGCAAGTTGAATTGTGTTACAAATCCAACGAGCAATCGACTGCTTAGAAGCAGGTGCGCCCAACTTGTTGGGTGCATACAATATAAACAGCGAGTCAGATTTTCTGACTCCAGCCGTCCTTGCAATGTATATTTTTAAGGCTCTGACAACGTCCAACAACTTGGAGTCCTCCAAGTCGCTAGTGGCCGCAGGCACCACAATAGGTTGGTTCAGATGAAATGCTGATACCACTTTAGGGAGAAAATGCGGACGAGTCCGCAGTTCTGCCCTATCCGAATGGAAGATTAGATAAGGACTTTTATAAGATAAAGCCGCCAATTCAGATACTCTCCTGGCAGAGGCCAGGGCTAGTAACATAGTCACTTTCAATGTGAGATATTTCAAATCCACCTTTTTCAATGGTTCAAACCAATGGGATTTGAGGAAATCTAAAACTACATTTAGATCCCACGGTGCCACCGGAGGCACCACAGGAGGCTGTATATGCAGTACTCCCTTGACAAAAGTCTGGACCTCAGGGACAGAGGCCAATTCTTTTTGGAAGAATATTGACAGGGCCGAAATTTGAACCTTAATGGATCCCAATTTGAGACCCATAGATAATCCTGATTGCAGGAAATGTAGGAAACGACCCAGTTGGAATTCCTCCGTCGGAACCCTCCGATCCTCGCACCACGCTACATATTTTCGCCAAATGCGGTGATAATGTTTCACGGTGACTTCCTTCCGTGCCTTAATCAAGGTAGGAATGACTTCTTCTGGAATGCCTTTCCCTTTTAGGATCTGGCGTTCAACCGCCATGCCGTCAAACGCAGCCGCGGTAAGTCTTGAAAAAGACAGGGACCCTGCTGTAGCAGGTCCCTTCTCAGAGGTAGAGGCCACGGTTCGTCCGTGAGCATCTCTTGAAGTTCCGGATACCAAGTCCTTCTCGGCCAATCCGGAACCACTAGTATTGTTCTTACTCTTCTTTGCCGTATGATCTTCAATACCTTTGGTATGAGCGGCAGAGGAGGAAACACATACACTGACTGGTACACCCAAGGAGTTACCAGTGCGTCCACAGCTATTGCCTGTGGATCTCTTGACCTGGCGCAATATTTGTCCAGTTTCTTGTTGAGGCGAGACGCCATCATGTCTACAATTGGTCTTTCCCAACGGTCTATTAACATGTTGAAGACTTCTGGATGTAGACCCCACTCTCCCGGATGAAGATCGTGTCTGCTGAGGAAGTCTGCTTCCCAGTTGTCCACGCCCGGGATGAACACTGCTGACAGTGCTATCACGTGATTCTCCGCCCAGCGAAGAATCTTGGCAGCTTCTGCCATTGCACTCCTGCTTCTTGTGCCGCCCTGCCTGTTTACATGGGCGACCGCCGTGATGTTGTCCGACTGAATCAACACCGGCTTTCCTTGCAGGAGAAGTTCCGCCTGGCTTAGAGCATTGTAGATTGCTCTTAGTTCCAGAATGTTTATGTGAAGAGACTTTTCCAGACTCGTCCATACTCCCTGGAAGTTTCTTCCTTGTGTGACTGCTCCCCAGCCTCTCAGGCTGGCGTCCGTGGTCACCAGGATCCAATCCTGAATGCCGAATCTGCGGCCTTCTAATAGGTGAGCCTTCTGCAACCACCACAGAAGTGACACCCTTGTCTTTGGTGACAGGGTTATTCGCAGGTGCATCTGCAGATGCGACCCTGACCATTTGTCCAACAGATCCCTTTGGAATATTCTTGCATGGAATCTGCCGAATGGAATTGCTTCGTAAGAAGCCACCATTTTTCCCAGGACTCTTGTGCATTGATGTACTGACACTTTTCCTGGTTTTAGGAGGTTCCTGACCAGATCGGATAACTCCTTGGCTTTTTCCTCTGGAAGGAAAACCTTTTTCTGAACCGTGTCCAGAATCATTCCTAGGAACAGCAGACGAGTTGTCGGGATTAAATGGGATTTTGGAATATTCAGAATCCACCCGTGTTGTCTTAGCACCTCTTGAGATAGTGCTAAAGCTGTCTCCAGCTGTTCTCTGGACCTTGCCCTTATTAGGAGATCGTCCAAGTATGGGATAACTAATACGCCTTTTCTTCGAAGAAGAATCATCATCTCGGCCATTACCTTGGTAAAGACCCGAGGCGCCGTGGACAATCCGAACGGCAGCGTCTGAAACTGATAGTGACAGTTTTGAACAATGAACCTGAGGTACCCCTGGTGTGCGGGGTAAATCGGAACGTGTAGATACGCATCCTTGATGTCCAAGGATACCATAAAGTCCCCTTCTTCCAGGTTCGCTATCACTGCTCTGAGTGACTCCATCTTGAACTTGAACTTTTTTATGTAGAGGTTCAAGGACTTCAGATTTAGAATAGGCCTTACCGAGCCATCCGGCTTCGGTACCACAAATAGAGTGGAATAATACCCCTTTCCTTGTTGTAATAGGGGTACTTTGACTATCACCTGCTGAGCGTACAGCTTGTGAATGGCTTCCAACACCCTCTCCCTTTCGGAAGAGACGGTTGGTAAGGCAGACTTCAGGAAACGATGAGGAGGATCCGTCTCTAATTCCAACCTGTACCCCTGAGATATTATCTGCAGGATCCAGGGGTCTACCTGCGAGTGAGCCCACTGCGCGCTGTAATTTTTGAGACGGCCCCCCACTGTCCCCGAGTCCGCTTGAGAGGCCCCAGCGTCATGCTGAGGTTTTTGCAGGAGCCGGGGAGGGCTTCTGTTCCTGGGAAGGAGCTGCCTGTTGGTGTCTCTTCCCTCTTCCTCTGCCTCGTGGCAGGTACGACAAGCCCTTTGCTCTCTTATTTTTGTAGGAGCGAAAAGGCTGCGGTTGAAAGGTCGGTGCCTTTCTCTGTTGGGGAGTGACTTGAGGTAAAAAAGTGGATTTCCCGGCAGTAGCCGTGGCCACCAAGTCTGATAGACCAACTCCAAATAACTCCTCCCCTTTATACGGCAAAACCTCCATGTGACGTTTTGAATCCGCATCGCCTGTCCACTGTCGTGTCCATAAGGCTCTTCTGGCTGAAATGGACATAGCACTCACCCGAGATGCCAGTGTGCAAATATCCCTCTGTGCATCACGCATATAGATAAATGCATCCTTTATTTGTTCTAACGACAGTAAAACATTGTCCCTATCTAGGGTATCAATATTTTCAATCAGGGATTCTGACCAAACTACTCCAGCACTGCACATCCAGGCAGTTGCTATAGCTGGTCGTAGTATAACACCTGCATGTGTGTATATATTATTTTGAATAACTTCCATCTTTCTATCTGATGGATCCTTAAGTGCGGCCGTCTCAGGAGAGGGTAACGCCACTTGTTTGGATAAGCGTGTGAGCGCCTTGTCCACCTTAGGGGGTGTTTCCCAGCGCGCCCTAACCTCTGGCGGGAAAGGGTATAATGCCAATAACTTTTTTGAAATTATCAACTTTTTATCAGGAGCAACCCACGCTTCATCACACACGTCATTTAATTCTTCTGATTCAGGAAAAACTGTTTGTAGTTTTTTCACACCATACATAATACCCTGTTTTACGGTATCTGTAGTATCAGCTAAATGTAACGTCTCCTTCATTGCCAAAATCATATAACGTGTGGCCCTACTGGAAAATACGTTTGAATTTCTACCGTCGTCACTGGAATCAGTGCCCGTGTCTGGGTCTGTGTCGACCGACTGAGGCAAAGGGCGTTTTACAGCCCCTGACGGTGTTTGAGGCGCCTGGACAGGCATTAATTGATTGTCCGGCCGCCTCATGTCCTCAACTGACTGTTTAAGGGAAGATAAACCATCACGTAATTCCACAAATAAAGGCATCCATTCTGGTGTCGACCCCCTGGGGGGTGACATCTGCATATTTGGCAATTGCTCCGCCTCCACACCAATATCGTCCTCATACATGTCGACACCACGTACCGACACACACCGCAAACTCACAGGGAATGCTCTAATGAAGACAGGACCCACTAGCCCTTTTGGGGAGACAGAGGGAGAGTCTGCCAGCACACACCACAAAGCGCTATATATACAAGGGATATCCTTATATTAAGTGCTCCCTTATAGCTGCTTTAATATATATATATATATAGCCATTAATGTGCCCCCCCTCTCTGTTTTACCCTGTTTCTGTAGTGCAGTGCAGGGGAGAGACCTGGGAGCCGTTCTGACCAGCGGAGCTGTGACAGAAAATGGCGCCGTGTGCTGAGGAGATAGGCCCCGCCCCTTTTTCGGCGGGTTCTTCTCCCGCTATTTTTCCAGTCAGGCAGGGGTTAAATATCTCCATATAGCCCCTATGGGCTATATGTGAGGTATTTTTAGCCTTGTATAAGGTTTATATTTGCCTCTCAGAGCGCCCCCCCCCAGCGCTCTGCACCCTCAGTGACTGCCCAGTGAAGTGTGCTGAGAGGAAAATGGCGCACAGCTGCAGTGCTGTGCGCTACCTTATGAAGACTGAGGAGTCTTCAGCCGCCGGTTTCCGGACCTCTTCACGCTTCAGCATCTGCAAGGGGGTCGGCGGCGCGGCTCCGGGACCGGACTCCACGGCTGGGCCTGTGTTCGATCCCTCTGGAGCTAATGGTGTCCAGTAGCCAAGCAGCAAATCCACTCTGCATGCAGGTGAGTTTACTACTTTCCCCCTAAGTCCCACGTTGCAGTGATCCTGTTGCCAGCAGGACTCACTGTAAAGAAAAAAAAAACCTAAACTAAACTTTCTCTAAGCAGCTCTTTAGGAGAGCCACCTAGATTGCACCCTTCTCGTTCGGGCACAAAATCTAACTGGAGTCTGGAGGAGGGTCATAGGGGGAGGAGCCAGTGCACACCACCTGACCTAGTAAAGCTTTACTTTTTTGTGCCCTGTCTCCTGCGGAGCCGCTATTCCCCATGGTCCTTTCAGGAACCCCAGCATCCACTTAGGACGATAGAGAAAATAAGATTTTAAACCTACCGGTAAATCTATTTCTCCTAGTCCGTAGAGGATGCTGGGGGCTCCGTAAGGACCATGGGGTATAGACGGGTTCCGCAGGAGATAGGGCACCTAAAAAGAACTTTGACTATGGGTGTGCACTGGCTCCTCCCTCTATGCCCCTCCTCCAGACCTCAGTTAGAGAACTGTGCCCAGAGGAGATGGACAATACAAGGCAGGATTTAGCAATCCAAGGGCAAGATTCATACCAGCCCACACCAATCATACCATGTAACTTGGAACGTACATAACCAGTTAACAGTATGAACAAACGACAGTAACGGTCCAAGACCGATTTCAACTGTAACATAACCCTTATGTAAGCAACAACTATATACAAGTCTTGCAGAGTTTCCGCACTGGGACGGGCGCCCAGCATCCTCTACGGACTAGGAGACATAGATTTACCGGTAGGTTTAAAATCTTATTTTCTCTTACGTCCTAGAGGATGCTGGTGATTCCATAAGGACCATGGGGTTTATACCAAAGCATCCAATCGGGCGGGAGAGTGCGTAGGACTCTGCAGCACCGACTGAGCAAACGCTAGGTCCTCATCAGCCAGGGTATCAAACTTGTAGAATTTAGCAAAAGTGTTTGACCCCGACCAAGTCGCCGCTCGGCAAAGTTGTAATGCCGAGACGCCTCGGGGAGCAGCCCAAGAAGAGCCCACCTTCCTAGTGGAATGGGCCTTAACCGAATTTGGTACCGGCAATCCAGCCGTAGAGTGAGCCTGCTGAATCGTATTACAGATCCAGCGAGCAATAGTCTGCTTCGAAGCAGGAGCGCCAATCTTATTGGCCGCATACAGGACAAACAGAGCCTCTGTTTTCCTAATTCTAGCCGTCCTAGCTACATAAATTTTTAAGGCCCTGACTACGTAATTTGTAACCCTGGGAAACTATGTCCAACACCCAGGGATTCAGGTCCGAACTGACCCAGGCCTGACTGAAAAGTCGAAGACGTGCCCCCACCGGTGCGGACTCCCTCAGGGGAGCCCCAGCGTCATGCTGTGGGTTTTGGAGCAGCCGGGGAGGACTTTTGTTCCTGGGCACCTGCCGCAGCAGGTGCTCTCTTGCCTCTGCCCTTACCTCTGGCGAGGAAAGAGGATCCCCGACCTCTTTTGGACTTGTGCGACCGAAAGGACTGCATCTGATAGGGTGTTACTTTCTTTTGCTGTTGGGGAATATATGGTAAAAAATTTGATTTACCTGCTGTGGCTGTGGAAACCAGGTCCGTCAGCCCATCCCCAAACAATACATCCCCCTTATAGGGTAGTACTTCCATATGTTTCTTGGAATCTGCATCACCCGTCCATTGGCGAGTCCATAAGGATCTTCTCGCTGAGACAGACATGGCATTGGCCCTAGAAGCTAGCAATCCAATGTCCCTTTGAGCATCCCTCATAAATAAGACTAAAGGTCCGTACACATTATACGATGTCGCTCTGTGAGCGACGTCGTCTAATGTTTCCCCTCCCGAGCCGGCCGGTCGGCGGCCGACTGTACACACTGAGCGATATGACCGCTCATATCACTCAGTGACGTCATGCCTCCGCCAGCCCTGCATGCAGGTTGTGGATGACAGTCCAGATCCTGCATGCACGCACTGGCGACAGCGACGATCGTTGCCGACCCGTGGGGCCGCGCATCGGCCGTCGCTGGCGGCATACACACTTGCCGATAAAATGAGCAACGTCGCTCAGAGATGGGGAAAATGAGCGACGTCGCAAGTGTGTGTGGACCTTAAGAACAGCGTTGTAGAGTTTTTTTCTAGGTTTTTTCGTTTTTTGCATGTGGTGTGGTGCTGATTAGCTGATCAGCGTTCCTTAAAAAACACAGCAGCAGTTTACATCTGAGTGCTTGGATAAGGGTCCCCTTTGCTGAGCGGGTAGCGCCGGGCCTGCCTGTAGCTGCCTTCTTCACATCGGCTCCCCGCTTGCCAGGGAGCCGATGACTCACTCCTCACACTTCAGCTCTGCAAGGGGGTGGCGGCATGCTGCCGGGGTGAGCGTTCCCCTGCGGCGGGGAGCGATCTATCCCCTCTGGAGCTCAGTGTCCAGTCAGTGGAGACAGTGGCTCAGACCCCGCAGGGCAGACACTGCTCCCCCCTCAGTCCCTCGCTGCAGGGAGGCTGTTGCAAGCGGCCGCTCTGTAAAATAACAAACTCTAAAAATAGGATTTTAATACCTACCGGTAAATCCTTTTCTCTTAGTCCATAGAGGATGCTGGGGACTCCGTAAGGACCATGGGGTATAGACGGGATCCGCAGGAGACATGGGCATACTATAAGACTTTGAATGGGTGTGAACTGGCTCCTCCCTCTATGCCCCTCCTCCAGACCTCAGTTAGAAAACTGTGCCCAGGGAGACGGACATTTCGAGGAAAGAATTTACTGTTTAAACACAGTGAGTGTCACACCAGCTCACACCTTGAACATACCGCAGAACATGGTATTCAATAGAACACCAGCCACGGCATGAAAAATTACACAGCCACATGCTGAGAAAACGTGTAACACAACCTGTGTGTGAATCCAACCAATAAAAAGGTACCGCATGCCATGGCATGAACAACGACAGCAACATCCTGACAGAAAGGAAACACCACAAGAGTGCAACCATAACCAATAACTGCAGACACAGTACGCACTGGGACGGGCACCCAGCATCCTCTACGGACTAAGAGAAAAGGATGTACCGGTAGGTATTAAAATCCTATTTTCTCATACGTCCTATAGGATGCTGGGGAGTCCGTAAGGACCATGGGGTTTATACCAAAGCTCCAGACCGGGCGGGAGAGTGCGACGACTCTGCAGCTCCGATTGAGGAAACATGAGGTCCCCATCAGCCAGGGTATCAAACTTGAAGAGCTTAGCAAAAGTGTTTGAACCCGACCAAGTAGCTGCTCGGCAAAGTTGAACCGCCGAGACCCCTCGGGCATCCGCCCAAGAAGAGCCCACTTTCTTAGTAGAATGGGTCTCCACCGACTTCGGTAACGTCAATCCAGCCGTAGAACGAGCACGCCGAATCGTATCATAGATCCAGGGTGTAACAGACTGCATAGACGCAGGCGCCCCAAACATGCTGGGAGCATACCGGACAAACACAGCCTCTGTTTCTCTTACGTCCTAGAGGATGCTGGGGACTACGCAAGTCCCATGGGGTATAGACGGGCTCCGCAGGAGATATGGGCATTCCAAAGAACTTTTAGTATGGGTGTGCACTGGCTCCTCCCTCTATGCCCCTCCTCCAGACCTCAGTTAGATTCTGTGCCCAGAGGAGAATGGGTGCTCTACAGGGGAGCTCTACTGAGTTTCTCTGATAAAAGAATTTTGTTAGGTTTTTTATTTTCAAGGAGCACTGCTGGCAACAGGCTCCCTGCATCGTGGGACTGAGGGGAGAGAAGCAGACCTACTTAAATGATAGGCTCTGCTTCTTAGGCTACTGGACACCATTAGCTCCAGAGGGATCGGAACGCAGGTCGCCCCCTGCCGTTTGTCTCAGAGCCGCGCCGCCGTCATCCTTGCAGAGCCGGAAGATAGAAGCCGGGTGAGTATAAGAAGAAAGATGACTTCTAAGGCGGCAGAAGACTTCAGATCTTCACTGAGGTAAGCGCGCAGCGGTAACGCTGCGCACCATTGCTCCCACACTTTACACACACGGCAGGCACTGATGGGTGCAGGGCGCAGGGGGGGCGCCCTGGGCAGCAATATATACTTCTATTTTTGGCATGTTAGACACATATGGGCTGCGGAGTCAGTGAATATGTTTATCCCCCGCCATTAATTGTAAATTTGAGCGGGACCAAAGCCCGCCACTAGAGGGGGCGGAGATTGGTCGCACAGCACTAACCAGCGCCATTTTCTCCACAGTGTGCTGAAGAGAAGCTGTCTCCCCGGACTCTGATACAGGGCTAAAAAAGAGGGGGGGGGGGGCACATTTTGGCGCAGTGAGTGTATTACACGATTGACATAATATAAAAGCGCTATATCTGGGAATTGTTTACAGTGTCAGTTGGCGCTGGGTGTGTGCTGGCATACTCTCTCTCTGTCTCTCCAAAGGGCCTTGTTGGGGACCTGTCCCCTTATAGATAGATCCCTGTGTGTGTGTGAGGGTGTCGGTATGCGTGTGTCGACATGTCTGAAGCGGAAGGCTCATCCAAGGAGGAGGTGGAGCAGATGATTGTGGTGTCTCCGTCGGCAACGCCGACTCATGATTGGTATGATATGTGGAATATTTTAAATGCTAATGTGACCTTATTACATAAGAGAATGGACAAAACTGAGTCCAAGGGAACGGCAGGGAGTCAATCCGCAGATTTGGCTGGGTCACAGGGCCCGTCAGGGTCTCAAAAGCGTCCCTTATCACAAATAGTAGACACTGATACCGACACGGATTCTGACTCCAGTGTCGACTATGATGAGGCAAGGTTGCACCCTAAGGTGACCAAAAGTATTCATTATATGGTTATGGCAATAAAAGATGTTTTGCATATTACAGATGACCCCTCTGTTCCTGACACGAGGGTACACATGTTTAAGGGGAAGAAACCTGAGGTAACGTTTCCTCCATCTCATGAACTGAACGAATTATTTGAAAAAGCTTGGGAAACTCCAGACAAAAAAAACTGCAGATTCCCAAGAGAATCCTTATGGCGTATCCTTTCCCTGCAAAGGACAGGGTACGTTGGGAATCCTCACCCAGGGTTGACAAGGCATTAACGTGTCTGTCCAAGAAGGTGGCGCTACCGTCTCCAGACACCGCGGCCCTTAAGGATCCTGCGGATCGTAGACAGGTGACTACCTTAAAGTCTATTTATGCACATACAGGGGCTTTACTCAGGCCGGCAATAGCATCGGCATGGGTCTGTAGCGCTGTTGCAGCATGGACAGATATCTTGTTGGCTGACATGGATACCATGGACAAGGATGCCATTGTCCTGACTTTAGGCCACATTAAGAACGCAGTCTTGTATATGAGAGACGCTCAAAGAGACGTGGGGCTGCTTGGTTCCAGAGCCAACGTCATGGCAGTTTCGGCAAGGCGAGCTCTGTGGACCTGCCAATGGTCGGGTGATGTCGACTCAAAAAAGCATATGGAGGTTTTACCTTACAAGGGTGAAGTTTTGTTTGGGGATGGTCTCGCGGACCTGGTTTCCACAGCTACCGCGGGTAAATCTACATTTTTGCCTTTTGTTCCCCCACAGCAAAAGAAAACCCCCCAATATCAGATGCAGTCCTTTCGGTCGCATAAGTCCAGAAGAGGTCGGGGCTCCTCTTTCCTCGCCAGAGGTAAGGGTAGAGGTAAGAGAACACCTGCTTCGGCTAGTTCCCAGGAGCAGAAGTCCTCCCCAGCTTCTGCTAAATCCACCGCATGACGCTGGGGCTCCATGGAGGGAGTCCGCACCGGTGGGGGCACATCTTCGACTCTTCAGCCAGGTCTGGGTCCTATCGGGCGTGGATCCTTGGGCGTTGGAAAGGTTACAAACTAGAGTTCGAAGAGGTGCCCCCTCGCCGATTTCTCAAGTCGGCTTTGCCAACTTCTTCCCCGGAGAGGGGAGTGGTGTTAGATGCAATTCAAAAGCTGTGTCAACAGCAAGTGATTGTCAAGGTTCCCCTAGGCCAACAGGGAAAAGGGTACTATTCAACAATGTTTGTGGTCCCGAAGCCGGATGGTTCGGTCAGACCAATTTTGAATCTAAAATCACTAAACCTATACTTGAAAAAGTTCAAATTCAAAATGGAATCACTCCGGACTGTGATATCCAGTCTGGAAGCAGGGGATTTTATGGTGTCGCTGGACGTGAAGGATGCCTACCTTCATGTCCCCATATTTCCTCTTCATCAAGAATACCTACGTTTCGTGGTACAGGACTGTCATTACCAGTTTCAGACGTTGCCGTTTGGGCTTTCCACGGCCCCGAGGATTTTCACCAAGGTAATGGCAGAAATTATGGTGCTCCTGCGCAAGCAGGGTGTCACAATTATCCCGTACTTGGACGATCTCCTGATAAAGGCGAGGTCAAGGGATCAATTGCTGAAAAGCGTGTCACTCTCCCTGAGAGTGTTACATCAACACGGTTGGATTCTCAATCTGCCAAAGTCACAGTTGCTTCCAACGACTCGACTATCATTCCTAGGCATGATTCTGGACACGGAACAGAAGAGGATTTTTCTACCAATAGAAAAAGCCCAGGACTTCCAGAACATGTCAGGGACCTGCTAAAACCAAAAAGAGTGTCGGTGCATCAATGCACTCGAGTTCTGGGAAAAATGGAGACAGCCTACGAGGCCATTCCCTTCGGCAGGTTCCATGCGAGGACGTTTCAGTGGGACCTTCTCGACAAATGGTCGGGGTCCCATCTACACCTTCATCAAAAGATAAGCCTGTCCCCCAGGGTCAGGGTGTCTCTCCTGTGGTGGCTGCAGAGTGCTCACCTTCTAGAGGGTCGCAGGTTCGGCGTTCAAGACTGGGTTCTGGTGACCACGTACGCGAGCCTCCAAGGATGGGGAGCAGTCACAAAAGGAAGACATTTTCAGGGGATATGGTCAAGCCAGGAGGCTTGTCTACACATCAACGTACTGGAATTGAGGGCCATATACAACGGCCTACGACAAGCGGAGTATCTTCTTCACGATCTACCCGTTCTGATTCAATCAGACAACATCACAGCAGTGGCTCATGTAAACCGCCAAGGCGGGACAAGGAGCAGAGTGGCAATGGCGGAAGCCACAAGAATTCTGCACTGGGCAGAAAATCACGTAAGTGTTCTGTCAGCATTCTTCATACCGGGAGTAGACAACTGGGAAGCAGACTTCCTCAGCAGACACGATCTCCATCCAGGAGAGTGGGGACTTCATCAAGAGGTCTTTGCAGAGATAACAAGTCTTTGGGGACTTCCTCAAATAGACATGATGGCGTCACGCCTCAACAAAAAGCTTCGGAGGTATTGTGCCAGGTCAAGGGACCCTCAGGCAGTAGCGGTAGACGCCCTAGTGACACCATGGGTGTTTCAGTCGGTCTATGTGTTCCCTCCTCTTCCTCTCAAAAGTGTTGAGAATCATAAGACGAAACAGAGTACAAGCGATACTCGTGGTTCCAGATTGGCCTCGAAGGGCCTGGTATTCGGATCTTCAGGAAATGCTCACGGAAGATCCGTGGCCTCTTCCTCTCAGGGAAGACCTGTTAAAGCAGGGGCCTTGCTTGTTCCAAGACTTACCACGGTTGCGTTTGATGGCATGGCGGTTGAACACCGAATCCTAGCAGAGAGAGGTATTCCGGAGGAAGTTATCCCTACTCTGATAAAGGCTAGGAAGGAGGTAACGGCGAAGCATTATCACCGTATCTGGAGGAAGTATGTATCTTGGTGTGAAACCAAGACTGCTCCTACAGAAGATTTCCATCTGGGCCGTTTTCTCCACTTCCTACAGGTTTCGGCCCTATCTATATTTTTTCAAAAAGAATTGGCTTCTTTCCCAAAAGTCCAAACTTTTGTGAAGGGAGTGCTGCACATCCAGCCTCCTTTTGTGCCACCAGTGGCGCCATGGGATCTTAACGTGGTGTTACAGTTCCTTAAGTCACACTGGTTTGAACCTCTTCAAACGGTGGAATTAAAATTTCTCACCTGGAAGGTGGTTATGTTATTAGCCTTGGCATCTGCACGGCGGGTGTCGGAGTTGGCGGCCTTATGTTAGGCGCGGCGGTCTTCGGCCGTGCCCTGACTGAGCAGCGGTCACGGCTGCCGCGCCTCTCTCCTTCCCTGTCCCCCGCACGGCGCCTAGCAACGCCAGGACGCCGTGCGCACGATAGCCGTCGGGTCCCTGGCAACGCAGGACGCCGTGCGTGCAGGGCCGCTGGGTGCATAGCAACGGGGACGCCACAGGTGGACCGCGTTCCCCGTTGCTAAGAATAGTTAATTAGGTTGCTCGTGCAGCAGGGCAGCTGCACGGCAACTAGTAATTAGGGTCTGGGGGCTGGTCCTGCTGGCCCTCCTGTTATTGGCCAGCAGGGCCTTTTTATGTGAGCCAGCACACTGCAGCCCCGCCGGTGATAGCTTCTTGTATGCTGTTTCTGCCTTGCAGAACTCTGTTCCTGTCAGCCGTGTTTGGTGGATCTTGCTCCCTGCCCTTTGGTACTTTGGAGGTCCGAAGCCGGTCCTGGGAATCCTTCTAGTCCTTGCGAACCTGTTTGTCATCTGGGGTTCTCGCCCGGTTTCGTGAGTAGCGGCTTCTGCCACGTGTTGCGGCCTATGCCGCTTAGTGTTTACTCTACTGTGAATTGGTGCATTTGCGGAGGTTTCCGCTTTCACTGTCCTCCCCGGAACTCGGCGGTGTCGTGTAGGGGAGTGGACAGTGGTTTCTTTGTAGTTCATTTCCTTTGGCGGCGTGCCGCACATACGTATAGTTTTTAGGTAGTTTATAGCCCCTAGCGTGGTTGTTTCAGTTAGAGGTCCCCTTGTTATTACCCTGTCTCAGTTCACACCTTGTCTCTCTTTAAGACCTGAGGGGGCATCGGAGTTGGGCAGACCTAATCCGCCCTTCAAACGCGGCTGCCATGGGCCCAAGAAACCATAGTCGTTCAGGCGTGAATTGATAACACGGGTAAGACAACGGAGGTAGGGTGCTAGGGGCTATTTCCTTCCCATCTCCCAATCCCAGCATTCCGTCTTGGTGCTCAGGACTCACTACATAATATCTCCCCTGTCCTGAGCATCAGGATCGTAACACCTTGTCTCACAAGAGCCCCTACTTGATTTTTCATGTGGATAGAGCAGAGTTAAGGACTCGTCCTCAATTTCTGCCTAAGGTGGTCTCTTCTTTTCATTTGAACCAACCTATTGTGGTGCCTGTGGCTACCGGTGACTTGGCGGACTCCAAGTCCCTGGATGTGGTCAGGGCTTTGAAAATTTACGTAGCCAGGACAGCTAGGGTTAGGAAAACAGAGGCTCTGTTTGTCCTGTATGCAGCCAACAAGATTGGCGCGCCTGCTTCTAAACAGACTATTGCTCGCTGGATCTGTAACACAATTCAGCAGGCTCATTCTATGGCTGGATTGCCGGTACCTAATTCGGTAAAGGCCCATTCCACTAGGAAGGTGGGCTCTTCTTGGGCGGCTGCCCGAGGCGTCTCGGCATTGCAGTTGTGCCGAGCTGCTACTTGGTCGGGTTCAAACACTTTTGCTAAATTCTACAAGTTTGATACCCTGGCTGATGAGGACCTTGCATTTGCTCAATCGGTGCTGCAGAGTCATCCGCACTCTCCTGCCCGGTTTGGAGCTTTGGTATAAACCCCATGGTCCTTACGGAGTCCCCAGCCTCTAGGACGTAAGAGAAAATAAGATTTTAAACCTACTGGTAAAATTTTTTCTCCTAGTCCGTAGAGGATGCTGGGCGCCCGTCCCAGTGCGGACTAAATCTGCAAGACTTGTATATAGTTGTTGCTTACATAAGGGTTATGTTACAGTTGGAAACGGTCTTTGACTGATACTGTTTTTTTCGTTCATCCTGTTAACTGGTTGCGTATATTCTAAGTTATATGGTATGATTGGTGTTGGCTGGTATGAATCTTGCCCTTAGATTTACAAAATCCTTTCCTCGTATTGTCCATCTCCTCTGGGCACAGTTTCTCTAACTGAGGTCTGGAGGAGGGGGCATAGAGGGAGGAGCCAGTGCACACCCATACTAAAAGTTCTTTAGAGTGCCCATATCTCCTGCGGAGCCCGTCTATACCCCATGGTCCTTACGGAGTCCCCAGCATCCTCTACGGACTAGGAGAAAAAGATTTACCGGTAGGTTTAAAATCTTATTTTCCCCAATCTGAGCCAAATTGGTGACCTAAATATTCAATAGCACTGACTACATCGAGAGGACTTTGAATCAGCCAATGCTTAAGTAACCACAGGCATCAAAATAGGCTGGTTTCTGCAAACACAGAAACCACTTTTGGCAGAACTATTATCCGAGTTCTCAATTCCGCTCTATCCACATGGAAGATTACAAAGCCGGCTACTTCCGACACCCGCCTTGCGGACGCCAAGGCCAATAGCCTGACCACTTTCCAAGGAGAGAGATTTTAACACAACCTTTCATAAAAATTCCAATCAGTGTGACACAAGAAAACGCAACACCACGTCAAGGTCCCACGGTGCCAATGGGGCACAAATGGAGGTTGGATGTGCAGTACTCCTTTCACGAAAGTCTGAACTTCCGAAAGGTGGCCAATTCTTTTTTTTTTTTTTTTTGAAAGAAAATTTATTAAAGCGAAAACTGCACTGAAATGGAGCCTAATTTTAGGCCTGCCTCCACACCTGCTTGCCAAGAATGGAGAAGAACGACCCAGCTCAAAGTCTTCCGTAGGAGCCTTCTTGGATTCACACCAAGACACATATTTACGCCAAATACGGTGATAAGGCTTTGCCATTACTTCTTTTCTAGCCTGAAGAACGTGTGGAAACGACTTCGCTGGGAATACCCCTTCCGGGGCTAGGATATGGCCGTTCAACCGCCACGCCGTCAAACGCAGCCCCGGTAAGTCTTGATACACGCCCGGATCTTGCTGTAACAGTTCCTCACGTAGAGGAAGAGGCCAGGGATCTTCTATGAGTAAATCTTGAAGAATGGGATACCAAGCCCTCCTTGGCTAGACCGGAACAATGAGGATCGCCTGAAACTTTGCTCTTCTTATGTTTATCACCTTCAGACAGAGTGAAAGCGGAGGGGACACATAGACCGACTGAAAACACCAAGGTGTCCACTGCTATAGCTTGAGTGTCCCTAGACCTGGAACAATATCCCTGAGGTCTCTCGTTGAGGCGAGACGCCAACATGTCCAATTGAGGCACTCCTCAAAGACTTGTCACTTTTGTGAAAACTTCTCAGATGACGACTGTATTTCTCCCGGATGGGGATCGCGTCTGCAGAGGAAATCTATTTCTCCGTCGTCTACATCCAGAACGAAGACTGCTAATATAGCGTTTACCTGTCTTTCCGCCCAGCGGAAAACTTTTGCGGCTTCTGCTCCTTGTTCCGCCTAGCGGCTTATTTACGTCACTGATGTCAAGTCGTCCGACAGAATTAACACGGGCAGATCACGAAGAAAATGTTCGTTGAAAATAGCTCTTAATTCAAGAAAGCTCATTGCAGACAAGCTTTCCAGCTTGACCTTTTCCTCTGGAATACTTCCCTTGAAAGAGTGCTCCCCAGCCTCGGAGATCTGCATGCATGGACACCAGGATCTAATCTTGGATCCCAAACCTTCGTCCCTCTAGGAGGTGAGGCTGTGCAGGACACCACAGGAGCGATATCCTGGCCATTAGATTATATTCCAGTGCATGTGCAGGTGAGACCCCGGTCCACATTTCCAACTGGTCCCCTGAAAAACACTCTGGCATTTGACCTGCTCACTGGAAAGGCCTCTTAGGCCGCACCCGTCTTCTTCAACAACGGAACATACTGATGGATTGTCACTGCAAATCTGATCCGACTCCGGATTCTCAGACCTCTTTTCACAGGAAAACACAGAACCTCAACTGTTCAGTATCTACTCTGATACCCACCACCGACATCCGCGTCATTGGGACAACAGCCATTTCCTGTGTTGAAGAACAGTCAGAGAGAACAACATTTGGAGCACTTGTTTCTTAACCTCACCGGAATCAGGGGAGCGTCCTCAGCACAGAATAAACAATGGCTCTTACTATTGAAAGAAAACCATCATACTGCCAACACTCCGGTGAGATGGCAAAGAAATCCTGGATATCAACCCAGGTAGGCTGAATGCTGAGAAAAACGCATTTTAAAACTCTTTTTCTACCTTTACGTGCTGGAGCTCCCTGGCCCTGAGAGATTCCATCCAGTAGTTCAACTTCGTAAGTAGAAGTCTTTGTTTTCTGGTGGATGGGGATCTGACCCCGGGACCCCAGCCGTTGTAGTGCAGAGCACTGTACCACTAGGCTACCCTAGTGGCAATAATTTTTTTGTTTTTTTACAGGGACAGTAGGACAAAATCCTGAACCTGACGCAACTCTGGTATGCGTCGCGTACTACCTCCCCTTCCAGAGGGGAATCAGTAAGATCTATTTGAAAACTCAGTGAGGGAATCATCTGTAAACTCCAGTATATCCCCCTTTGGATTCTATATTAACCCCCAGGTCCAAGTCCATTCCCGGGACTGACGGAAGAGTATTAGACGAGTTCCCACCGGTGTGTGCTCCAGCCAGAGAGACCCAGCGACATGCGGTGGATGTGGTAGAAACCGAAAACAATATCCGCTTCTGCGAACCTAACAAGAGCTCTTACCTGTATCGAAACAGTTAAAATGACTGCATCCCACCAAGAATGCGACACCAACCGTTGTGAGGGAATCTAACTCACGAAGGTAGACTTACCAGTGATATGCGCCGAGAGTGACTTAACTGAGGCATCCCAACAGTGGTACACCGTCACAGGGAAAAACTCCAGTATCTCTCGGTGTCATCCTCAGCATTCCTCCGGCCACACCTACTGCATACGCCCCGGCAGCCTGCCGCAATGTTATAGAGAAGAACCAACATAAGCAACATCCCCTCTCTCTCTAGGGTAATTCTATCGGATGTTTTCCCGAATATAAGCACTCCCCCATGCGCATTTAATGCAAATAACCTCAAATTATATAAGTAAAATATCACTTAGCTTCCTGTATACGATCCTTTGTGACAGGTCCCGTGCCGACCAGGAGTTGAACTTCACCGTATTCTATCCGCGGCGGGAAAAGAATAACCACTCTGACTCCTCGTGAGGATCTGAGACCAACTCGTCACGGCCGACCTAAAGCTTTATCAACAGAGCGACCAGCACATGAGAAGGAATACTTTTACTTCAGCATTCATTAGAACTTGCAATATGAATATACATATTTAAATACACACATACACACACATATCCTCCTCTCTCTCTCTCTATATATATCTATATCTATATCTATATATATCATACCTATAAGTATTTTGTCCAGAACCCCAGGGTACCTAGTGACATTAATGTGTGCTGAATGTGTACGACCATGTACTGAATGCCCAAGTTGTGGATCTCAGAATCAGAATCTGCTTTATTGGCCAGGTGTACTCACGTACACTAGGAATTCTTTGTGGTACAATGCATCGCCAAGCAGCAACATGGAGGAAAAAACGTAGCATACATTACAAACATTACACATATGAGTTCATACTGCACATATGCAACTGTACAGTAGACATATTATACATTTAAGACTAAAAACTAAGGCTGCTTGGCAGAGCAGCACCGAGGCAGCCATCCGCGGCGGCCAACTAGAACTCACACAATGCACATAATACAGATTTAAGTATTACATCAAAAGATAAACCACACAGACAAAGACACAAGAAAGAATAATGCATGATTGGTGTAGGCATTTTGAGTAATAACCTCCAGGGTTGTGTATTCCACCATCACAAGGCACCAGGTGCGGCAGCCATCATAGGCGCACTGCGTAGGATTACCCAGGGTGGAATAGTCCACCCCTAGAAGAGAACACAAAATGGGGAGATTGCAGAGTCCTTAAGTTCAGAGTAGGGTTCCAATAAAAACATCAGGTCCACGCATTTTTCATCCCATCCACAAGCGCACCAGATAAGGCAGCCATGTTGGGCGCACTACAAGGTTACACAGTGGGAGATGAGCCATACAGGGGCCAAATGCATGTATGTGAGAACTGACACGTGTGTAGAAGTATGCTATACCCTGCATGGAAAGATCCAAATGAAGCACACCCTGCCCACAGGGGAACCATCCGAGGCAGCCATGTTGGGCGCACTGCATAGGTTACTGCTGGCAGGGTGTGCAACCAATGGAGGTACACATTACGGGAATAGCACACAGTGGGGTGGAAGTACCGTGTAAGAAGAAAGAGAAGAGAAAGACACATTTGCAGGAAAACTGTACTAACATTATTTTGTGAAAAAGATAAATGTCCTGGTCTCATGAGAGCAGTGCGGGTGGGTGTGAGAATGTGAGAGTGACATAAAACATAGCATTTGTCGACAACAGGGAGTGGAAACTAGGTAAAGTTAACATTCTTACGACCCCGAGGGGTTCGAGGGAAGTATATATATATATATATATATATATATATATATATATATATATATATATATATATATATATACTTCCCTCGAACCCCTCGGGGTCGTAAGATATATATAAATTTAATATCATTCCCCCACAAATAAAAGCACATCTGTGCCAGAGCTACAGGCCCATGGAACCGTACCCTGTACCGGTATAGGTTATTGACTTCATGTTAATTTACCCCCAGTAATAACAGATGGTGCCGACAGGTCACCCACATACTACTGTCACCCATACAGTGTTTACTTTTGAAAAAGCATACAACTACCGACCTGCTGACACTTGATCTACAGACCCAAGTACCCTCAGGAGTCGGCAATGCCGACAGAGGGATTCCCATAGCCAGCTCGTGGCAGAGCACACACACGTCGACACATGAGTACTATAAGCTATCATGGGTATATGTGACAGGGAAAACACAGAATACAAGTACAACTCATTAACTAACACAGCCATTATAGTGTATAGTGCTATATTTCCTCTTTTGCACTAAAAACCACCTTGCCCCCCCCCCCCTCGTTTTCCACTGTTAGGTGCCTAACAGTGCTTATTGGCGGGGACATGAGGAGAAAATGGCGCTGTAACAAGTTGTGAGGGCTAAGCCCCGCCCCCTCTCGGCGCGCTTCAGCCCCTCCAATATTATACATATTTATACTGGCGGGGGTCCCTATACAGTGCCTATGCACTGTATACATCTTTTGCCAGTTGCAGGAAAGAGGTATATTGCTGCCCAGGGCGCCCTGCACCCTTGCAGAACCGTTGGTGTGTGGGAGCAATGGCGCGCAGGCGCAGCGCGACCGCTGCGCTGTACCTCCGACCTGAAGTCTTCTGCCGTCACTGAAGTCTTCTTTTTCTTCCAATACTTACCCGGCTTCTGTCTTCTGTGAGGGGGTGGACGGCTCGGCTCCGGGAACAAGCAGCTAGGCGCACCAAGTGATCGAACCCTCCGGAGCCAGGCCCGGCGACAGGGGGGGTCAAAGGGGACACTTGTCCCGGGCCCCGATGTTGTGAGGGGCCTCAGGGTCAAGCTGCGGCAGTACGGCAGCAGCAGTATGGCATGGATTTAAATAATTGTATAAATCAAGGCAGCGCACTGGCCGCGGCCCACCCGCTGTGTAGTTAAAAGCTTTTACTAATAGCTTTTTTCGTCATTCAGCGGCCCCCCCTGTGGTAACCCCCCCACTGCCCCCGCCAAGCCCCCAGGTCAGCTGTCCGGAACTTCGGCAGCCAGTACTCGTGTGCAGTGACGTAGTGCTGTGCACGTCGCTGCGTTCTCCCCTCCTCCCCGCCGCCCTGTCTCTGCTGTGAGGAGCGGCAAAGTAGGAGCGGGACTGTGGCCAGAGACTGCAGGGCCGGCGCGCAGACACACTCAGGCAGGCTGGCTGGCAGCTTGTTGTGGGGACTCGGAGCCTGGTCCGGCGGCTGTGTGTCGGTAAGCGTGTGCGCTCAGCTCTCCAGGAGTTTGGGGGTTTGGTTTGGGCACCTGTCATGGATAAATGTCAGATCAGAGAAGAATTACTGTGGTGGCTATATATATATATATATATATATATATATATATATATAAACAAAGTGAAAAAAGGCGCCTCCCAGTGCAATACTGATAGTATGATCAACCTCCACCAATAAGAAAAACACCCTATAAGTGGGAGGTGTACCGTAATCAGTGGTCTTAAAGCAGCGTATATAGATCCAATACTTTTCCCCGATTCTGATAAATAATTTTCTGGGTACAGCGGTCGCTCAGATGTCCAAAGGCTCAATTTGTGTTATTGCTCAGGGCGCGCACAGGCACCGGGGCTGAGTAGAGCGATGGCAGCAGTTGGAAGAACTTTAGAAGCTGTTGGGAATAGTGTCGCTCGAAGAACCACTGGTTGCCAAGGGACGCAGAGAGCAGTTCTTCGAGCGACACTATTCCCAACAGCTTCTAAAGTTCTTCCAACTGCTGCCATCGCTCTACTCAGCCCCGGTGCCTGTGCGCGCCCTGAGCAATAGCACAAATTAAGCCTTTGGACATCTGAGCGACCGCTGTACCCAGAAAATTATGTATCAGAATCGGGGAGAAGTATTGGATCTATATACGCTGCTTTAAGGTGGTTTAAGACCACTGATTACGGTACACCTCCCACTTATAGGGTGTTTTTCTTATTGGTGGAGGTTGATCATACTATCAGTATTGCACTAGGAGGCGCCTTTTTTCACTTTGTTTTTGTAGATTTTAAGAAGACCTGACTGAACAGCGGGACATTTGGAAAAATAGGCAGCCACCCTGGGAATTAAAGGGAAAGTGCTCTGAATTAAACCTATACGCTATTAACCCAGCCAACTGACTGGAAGGTTTCCTACGCGCCGAATATCACCCCTTGGAGATTATATATATATATATATACATATACACACACACTACAGGTTGACTATCCCTTATCCAAAATGCTTGGGACCAGAGGTATTTTGGATATCGGATTTTTCCGTATTTTGGAATACATGCATACCGTAATGAGATATCATGGCGATGGGACCTAAATCTAAGCACAGAATGCATTTATGTTACATATACACCTTATACACACAGCCTGAAGGTAATTTTAGCCAATATTTTTTTACAACTGTGCATTAAACAAAGTGTCTCTACATTCACACAATTCATTTATGTTTCATAAACACCTTATACACACAGCCTGAAGGTGATTTAATACAATATTTTTAATAACTTTGTGTATTAAACAAAGTTTGTGTACATTGAGCCATCAGAAAACAAAGGTTTCACTATCTCACTCTCACTCAAAAAATTCCGTACTTTGGAATATTCTGTATTTCGGAATATTTGGATATGGGATACTCAACCTGTATTTGTTTAATACCACCCTCTGCATTAAAATAGGGGTCAAGGAGGGTTCTGGGGGCCCCAGAGATATCTTTTGTACCGGGCCCCAAGATATCTGTTGCCGGCCCTGTCTGGAGCTAATGGTGTCCAGTAGCCTAAGAAGCAGAGCCCTTAACTCAGAAGTAGGTCTGACTTCTCTCCCCTCAGTCCCACGAAGCAGAGAGCCTGTAGCCAGCAGGTCTCTCTGAAAATAAAAAACCTAGCATAAAGTCTTTCCAGAGAAACTCAGTAGAGCTCCCCTAGTGTGTGACCAGTCTCTCCTGGGCACAGAATCTAACTGAGGTCTAGAGGAGGGGCATAGAGGGAGGAGCCAGTTCACACCCATTCAAAGTCTTATAGTGTGCCCATGTCTCCTGCGGATCCCGTCTATACCCCATGGTCCTTACGGAGTCCCCAGCATCCTCTAGGACGTATGAGAAAAAACTTTTACTAAAGAATCTCTGTAGATCTCCCCTAGCTGTTACCGACTCCTCCAGGCATATTTTCTAAACTGAGTCTGGTAGGAGGGCATAGAGGGAGGAGCCAGCCCACACTATTAAACTCTTAAAGTGCCAATGGCTCCTGGTGGACGCGTCTATACCACATGGTACTAATATGGACCCCAGCATCGTCTAAGACAGGGCTGGCCAAATCGGTCCTCAAGATCTACCAACAGTTCATGTTTTCAAGGGCTCCTGGAGATTTGTAGAATTGTCAGTTAGGAATGAATGCAGCACATCTTAATTAGTAATGACTAAACCTGTGCACCGGCTAGGTGGTCTGTAAAAATAAGATTTTACTTACCGATAAATCTATTTCTCGTAGTCCGTAGTGGATGCTGGGACTCCGTAAGGACCATGGGGAATAGCGGCTCCGCAGGAGACAGGGCACAAAATAAAAGCTTGAGATATCAGGTGGTGTGCACTGGCTCCTCCCCCTATGACCCTCCTCCAAGCCAGTTAGGATACTGTGCCCGGACGAGCGTACATAATAAGGAAGGATATTGAATCCCGGGTAAGACTCATACCAGCCACACCAATCACACCGTACAACTCGTGATCTGAACCCAGTTAACAGTATGATAAATTTAAAGGAGCCTCTGAAAAGATGGCTCAACAATAATAACCCGAATTTTTTGTAACAATAACTATATACAAGTATTGCAGACAATCCGCACTAGGGATGGGCGCCCAGCATCCACTACGGACTACGAGAAATAGATTTATCGGTAAGTAAAATCTTATTTTCTCTAACGTCCTAAGTGGATGCTGGGACTCCGTAAGGACCATGGGGATTATACCAAAGCTCCCAAACGGGCGGGAGAGTGCGGATGACTCTGCAGCACCGAATGAGAGAACTCCAGGTCCTCCTCAGCCAGGGTATCAAATTTGTAGAATTTAGCAAACGTGTTTGCCCCTGACCAAGTAGCTGCTCGGCAAAGTTGTAAAGCCGAGACCCCTCGGGCAGCCGCCCAAGATGAGCCCACTTTCCTTGTGGAATGGGCTTTTACTGATTTTGGCTGTGGCAATCCTGCCACGGAATGTGCAAGCTGAATTGTACTACAAATCCAACGAGCAATCGTCTGCTTTGAAGCAGGAGCACCCAGCTTGTTGGGTGCATACAGGATAAACAGCGAGTCAGTTTTCCTGACTCCAGCCGTCCTGGAAACATATATTTTCAAGGCCCTGACAACGTCCAGCAACTTAGAGTCCTCTAAGTCCCTAGTAGCCGCAGGTACCACAATAGGTTGGTTCATGTGAAATGCAGAAACCACCTTAGGTAGAAATTGAGGACGAGTCCTCAATTCCGCCCTGTCAGAATGAAAATTTAGGTAAGGGCTTTTACATGATAAAGCCGCCAATTCTGACACACGCCTAGCTGAAGCCAAGGCCAACAGCATCGACACCTTCCACGTGAGATATTTTAAATCTACCGTAGACAATGGTTCAAACCAGTGTGATTTTAGAAATCTCAACACAACATTGAGATCCCAAGGTGCCACTGGAGGCACAAAAGGAGGCTGTATGTGCAGCACCCCTTTCACAAATGTCTGAACTTCAGGTACTGAAGCCAGTTCTTTCTGGAAGAATATCGACAGGGCCGAAATTTGAACCTTAATGGACCCTAATTTTAGGCCCATAGACAGTCCTGTTTGCAGGAAATGCAAGAAACGACCCAGTTGAAATTCCTGTGTAGGGGCCTTCTTGGCCTCACACCACGCAACATATTTACGCCAAATGCGGTGATAATGTTTTGCGGTTACTTCCTTTCTGGCTTTTACCAGAGTAGGGATGACTTCTTCTGGAATGCCCTTGTCCTTCAGGATCCGGCGTTCAACCGCCATGCCGTCAAACGCAGCCGCGGTAAGTCTTGGAACAGACAAGGCCCCTGCAGTAGCAGGTCCTGTCTTAGAGGTAGAGGCCACGGTTCGTCCGTGAGCATCTCTTGAAGTTCCGGGTACCAAGACCTTCTTGGCCAATCCGGAACCACGAGTATAGTTCTTACTCCTCTCCTTCTTATGATTCTCAATACTTTCGGTATGAGGGGCAGAGGAGGGAATACATACACTGACTGGTACACCCACGGCGTTACCAGAGCGTCCACTGCTATTGCCTGAGGGTCCCTTGACCTGGCGCAATATCTGTCCAGTTTTTTGTTTAGACGTGACGCCATCATGTCCACCTTTGGTCTTTCCCAACGGTTTACAATTTGGTGGAAGACTTCTGGGTGAAGTCCCCACTCTCCCGGGTGAAGGTCGTGTCTGCTGAGGAAGTCTGCTTCCCAGTTGTCCACTCCCGGAATGAACACTGCTGACAGTGCTATCACATGATTTTCCGCCCAGCGAAGAATCCTTGCAGTTTCTGCCATTGCCCTCCTGCTTCTCGTGCCGCCCTGTCTGTTTATGTGGGCGACTGACGAGATGTTGTCCGACTGGATCAACACCGCCTGACCCTGAAGCAGAGGTTTTGCTTGAATTAAGGCATTGTAAATGGCCCTTAGTTCTAGAATGTTTATATGAAGAAATGTTTCCATGCTTGACCACAAGCCCTGGAAATTCCTTCCCTGTGTGACTGCTCCCCAGCCTCTCAGGCTGGCATCCGTGGTTACCAGGATCCAATCCTGAATGCCAAATCTGCGGCCCTCTAGTAGATGAGCCCTCTGAAGCCACCACGGGAGAGACACCCTTGTCCTTGGCGACAGGGTTATCCGTTGATGCATCTGAAGATGCGATCCGGACCATTTTCCCAGTAGATCCCACTGAAAAGTTCTTGCATGGAATCTTCCGAATGGAATCGCTTCGTAAGAAGCCACCATTTTTCCCAGGACCCTTGTGCACTGATGCACTGAGACCTGTCCTGGTTTTAGGAGGTTCCTGACTAGCTCGGATAACTCCCTGGCCTTCTCCTCCGGGAGAAACACCTTCTTCTGGACTGTGTCCAGAATCATTCCTAAGAACAGTAGACGTGTCGTTGGAATCAGCTGCGATTTTGGAATATTTAGAATCCATCCGTGCTGACTTAGCACTACCTGAGATAGTGCCACTCCGACTTCTAACTGTTCCTTGGTTCTTGCCCTTATCAGGAGATCGTCCAAGTAAGGGATAATTAAGATGCCTTTTCTTCGTAGAAGAATCATCATTTCGGCCATTACCTTGGTAAAGACCCGAGGCGCCGTGGACAATCCAAACGGCAGCGTCTGAAACTGATAATGACAGTTTTGTACTACAAACCTGAGGTACCCTTGGTGAGAAGGATATATTGGGACGTGGAGATAAGCATCCTTGATGTCCAGCGACACCATATAGTCCCCCTCTTCCAGGTTCGCTATCACCGCTCTGAGTGACTCCATCTTGAATTTGAACCTTTTTATGTAAGTGTTCAAAGATTTTAGATTTAATATTGGTCTCACCGAGCCGTCCGGCTTCGGTACCACAAATAGTGTGGAATAATACCCCTTCCCCTGTTGTAAGAGGGGTACCTTGATTATCACCTGCTGGGAGTACAGCTTGTGAATGGCTTCCAGAACTGCCTCCCTGTCGGAGGGAGACTTTGGTAAAGCAGACTTCAGGAACCGATGAGGAGGAAACGCCTCGAATTCCAGTTTGTACCCCTGTGATACTACCTGTAGAATCCAGGGATCCACTTGCGAGTGAGCCCACTGCGCGTTGAAATTCTTGAGACGGGCCCCCACCGTGTCTGAGTCTGCTTGTAAAGCCCCAGCGTCATGCTGAAGACTTGGCAGAAGCAGGGGAGGGCTTCTGCTCCTGGGAAGCGGCTGCATGGTGCTGCCTTTTTCCTCTTCCTCTGCCCTTGGGCAGAAAAGAGTGACCTTTTGCTCGCTTGTACTTATGGGAACGAAAGGACTGAGTTTGAAAAGACTGTGTCTTTTTCTGTTGATGTGAAGTAACCTGGGGTAAAAAGGTGGATTTTCCAGCCGTTGCCGTGGCCACCAGGTCTGTTAGACCAGCCCCAAATAACTCCTCCCCCTTATACGGCAATACTTCCATGTGCCGTTTGGAATCTGCGTCCCCTGACCACTGTCTGGTCCATAATGCTCTTCTGGCAGAGATGGACATTGCGCTTACTCTTGATGCCAGGGTACAAATATCCCTCTGCGCATCACGCATATATAGCAATGCATCCTTTAAATGTTCTATAGTTAACAGAATATTGTCCCTATCCAGGGTATCAATATTCTCAGTCAGGGAATCCGCCCATGCGACTCCAGCACTGCACATCCAGGCTGATGCGATTGCTGGTCGCAGTATAACACCAGTATGTGTGTATATACTTTTCAGGATATTTTCCAGCCTCCTATCAGCTGGTTCTTTGAGGGTGGCCGTATCAGGGGACGGTAACGCTACTTGTTTAGATAAACGTGTGAGCGCCTTATCTACCCTAGGGGGTGTTTCCCACCGTGCCCTAACCTCTGGCGGGAAAGGGTATAGTGCTAATAACTTATTAGAAATTAGCTGTTTTTTATCGGGGGAAACCCACGCTTTATCACACACCTCATTTATTTCCTCAGACTCAGGAAAAACTATTGGCAGTTTTTTCACACCCCACAAAATACCCGCCTTTGAGGTATTTGTAGTGTCAGAAAGGTTCAATGCCTCTTTCATTGCCGTGATCATGTAACGTGTGGCCCTACTGGACATTACGTTTGTCTCGTCACCGTCGACACTAGATTCAGTATCTGTATCTGGATCCGTGTCGACCCACTGAGGTAGCGGCCGTTTTAGGGCCCCTGAGGGTGTCTGAGACGCCTGAAAAGGCACTAATTGATTTGCCGGCTTTCTCATGTCGTCAACAGTTTTTTGTAAATTGCTGACATTATCACTTAATTGCTTAAACACAATCATCCAGTCAGGTGTCGACTCCCTAGGGGGTGACATCACTAACACAGGCAACTGCTCCGCCTCCACCTCATTTTCCTCCTCATACATGTCGACACACGCGTACCGACACACAGCACACACACCGGGAATGCTCTGATAGAGGACAGGACCCTACTTAGCCCTTTGGAGAGACAGAGGGAGAGTCTGCCAGCACACACCCAGCGCTATATATATATATATGGGATAACCTTATATAAGTGTTAATCCCTTATAGCTGCTGTTAATCTAGTTATTTGCTGCCAAAATGCCCCCCCTTCTCTTTTTTACCCTGAATCAGATGCAGTACTGCAGGGGAGAATCAGGGAGCCGTCCTTCCAGCGGAGCTGTGAGGGAATAATGGCGCCAGTGTGCTGAGGAGATAGGCCCCGCCCCTTCACGACGTCCTTAACTCCCGCTTTTTTGTGTAAAATGGCAGGGGAAAAAATACATCCATATAGCCCTGGAGCTATATGTGATGTATTCCTTTTGCCAGCTAAGGTATATGTGTGTTATATTGCGTCTCAGGGCGCTCCCCCCCAGCGCCCTGCACCCTCAGTGACCGGAGTGTGAAGTGTGCTGAGAGCAATGGCGCACAGCTGCGGTGCTGTGCGCTACCTTAGTCTTGAAGACAGGATGTCTTCTGCCGCCGCTTTCACCGGACCTTCGTCTCTTCTGGCTCTGTAAGGGGGACGGCGGCGCGGCTCCGGTGACCCATCCAGGCTGAACCTGTGATCGTCCCTCTGGAGCTAACGTCCAGTAGCCTAAGAAGCCCAATCCACTCTGCACTCAGGTGAGTTCGCTTCTTCTCCCCTTAGTCCCACGATGCAGTGAGCCTGTTGCCAGCAGGACTCACTGAAAATAAAAAAACCTAACTAAACTTTTATTCTAAGCAGCTCTGGAGAGCTACCTAGTTTGCACCCTTCTCGGCCGGGCACAAAAATCTAACTGGCTTGGAGGAGGGTCATAGGGGGAGGAGCCAGTGCACACCACCTGATATCTCAAGCTTTTATTTTGTGCCCTGTCTCCTGCGGAGCCGCTATTCCCCATGGTCCTTACGGAGTCCCAGCATCCACTTAGGACGTTAGAGAAATGTGAACTGTTGGTAGATCTCGAGGACTGGTTTGGCCAGCCCTGCTCTAGGACATATGAGAAAGATTAAGCTGCTGTAAGTGTAAGGGCGGAAGTTCTCTCCTGCCCTGTCATGCAGTCACTTCCTCGTCCTGATCACGAAGGGAACATAGAGTGACACAACCTTAGTAAATAGACCACAAACTTTCTTCTTGACAGGTCTGGCGCTGCGTTCCAACCATCGATATGAATCTGATTAGCAATTGGCTGAGCATGGAATCCTCTGCTCCAATTACCTGATTCCAAGGACCTGACTGTAACAGCTACAAATGTGATGCAACTCTCAGTCAAGAGCTGGCGGCTGCCCTACACTATGCCTGCAGAGATAATGTCACTAGATCTATGTTATACGTGTCTTCTTATTTTATACAGCGAGTGTTCAGCAAAGAATAATTATTGGATATTGTACTGTATAGCAAATAGGACCAGTGACACCCTTTAAGGCGTTTCCATTAGTTAAGGCGCCGAGGACAGCGCAGTGTGTGGGCAAGGGCTGCTGCTCTCAGCGCTGAGGTCCTGCCGATGCCGGTGCTGCAGCTGCTGGAGCGTGGACCATGCCGACTGTCTCAGTGAAAAGAGACCTGCTGTACCAGGCCCTGGGCCGGACCTATAGTGAGTTCTGTGCTGTGCCCGGCAGCAGCAGCGGTTCTCGTGTTGCCGTGTGCCCGGCTCCCCTGTGGTGAAAGTCATGACTGTAACTCCCTATGGGGCGGTGTTATGCTGTGTCTGGCAGCTGCATCGTCCTGTAGGCTGCCTCCTCTCTGCTGGTAGATAATAATGACACTTTCTTTCCTTGCAGCTGATGAAGAGTTTGATGAGCTTTGCTTTGAGTTTGGCCTAGAATTAGATGAGATAGTAAGTATAGCTGCTTGCATACTTCGTGAATGTTACTGGTAAAGTCAACTGCTATCTCTTGCTACATTAACAATTTATATAGTGTCACTGGCCTTTCTGCATGTAACACTGTGATGCCATAGTTCTTAGGTGGGCATACTATGGCTATTGGGTCTGGCATGCCGCCTCCCACAACCTGCATGCTGCCCACAAAGTACCCATGGGTACCCTGAAACTCATACAGGACATCAAAGCTGCGCGTTGCTCCTTACACTTCTTGTATTGGAAGCATGAATGCTTTGCATGCGGCCCTCAAGAGTTTATAAAAACTGCTTAGTGGTCCATCAGCTGTGTCTTATTTGAAAGGTACAGTAAGCGTATATATAAAGGAAACAAAAGGACATATATACAAGAAACTGTATAGTTTGCCTGTAACTTTCCTCCAGTGACATAGTACACATCACAATAATTGTGTGACCCCCAACATCGAGGAGTTTTATTGTGCAGCTCTATGGGGTGTGAGGAACACCATCCTCAATTATTTTGTACCCCTCTAAAATGCTGTTGCTGAATTTTAGATTATTGCAGTGTTTCCCAACCACAGTCCTCAAGGCACACTAGCAGTCCAGGTTTTAGTTATTTCCATGCTTGAGCACAGGTGGGTGAATCAAAATAACGGACGTACTATTTAAATCACCTGTGCTCAGGTATGGCTATCCTTAAAACTAGAACTGTTAAGGTGGGTACACAGTAAGATGCATACACACGGTAAGATTTAGCATAAGATATGGCCTCTCACTTTATTGTGAAATTGGATACAATATCGTATGTTAACATACACACTGTACAATATGCACTAGATCACAGGTTCTCAAACTCTGTCCTCGGGACCCCATACAGTGCATGTTTTGCAGGTCTCCTCACAGAATCACAAGTTAAATAGCTCCCCCTGTGGACCTTTTAAAATGTGTCAGTGATTAATTAATACACCTGTGCACTTGCTGGGTTACCTGCAAAACATGCACTGTGTGGAGTCCTGAGGACCGAGTTTGAGAACTGCACTAGATCATGTACTATTCAGCATGTTCATCCGACATAGAACATTGGACACAACCTGCGGGAGCATGCACTGCACTATATCACATTTCATATAGTGCATATACACATGGTGTGATATAGTGCACTGTATCGCTCTCTAGCCAGATAGTGTGTGATATAGTGCAAAAGATCTCGCCGTGTGTACCCAGCCTTAGTATGTCCTGAGGAAGCACTGGTTTATAGAGTACGGTATGACATGTCTCATACCTCTTATTTGTATCAGAAGCGGGAGAGTTGGGAACTGTGTGTAAGTATGCTTGCTTTTTATTATTTACTCTGGTGGATGACCCTGTCCTGTTTTTGCAACTTCATTATATCATTCGTTTGGCCTTTGTGTCAAATTGTCACACTGTGTACAGTTGTTTTAAACATAGTGTTACTGTTGCAAAAAACATTTTTGTCTTTTCCTTTGCTAAGTGGAAACACACAAGCACTTGATAGATAAGTGTTATAACCCCCCCCCCCTGTTATTTGTGTACTGCCAAAGATTGTGTTTATTAACATGTTTAACCTGTAAAGAAATAGAGCTTGTATTCATATTTATTTATTTATTGTTTATCTATTACCAGTTATTTATATAGCGCACACATATTCCGCAGCGCTTTACAGAGAATATTTGCCCATTCACTTCGTCCCTGCCTCAGTGGAGCTTACAATCTATGGGGCAGATGTATTAACCTGTAGAAGGCATAAGGAAGGGATAAACCAGTGATATGTGCAAGGTGATAAAGGCACCAGCCAATCAGCTCCATTATGTAAATTAACAGTTAAGATCTGATTGTCTGGTGCCTTTATCACCTTGCACATATCACTGGTTTATCATTTCCTTATGCCTTCTCCAGGTTAATACATCTGCCCCTATATTCCCTACCACATGTACACACACACACACACGCACACGCTCACGTTAGGGCATATGGTAGCGGTATAACATTTATGTAGAGCACAGAATCAGAATAAAATGTTTGGCAGATAAGGGATGGGGATTCTAAATTTTGTTAAGATATGATCAGTTTATAGAAGCAGAAGGATTGCGAGATGGAGAAGATAATTTAAAGTTATAAATAATAATAATAATAATAATAATAATAATAATTTTATTTATATAGCGCTCTTTCTCCAATAGGACTCAAGGCGCTTAACAGATACATAGCATAATATAGTACAGAAAATAATGAAGTACATTTTCATAAAATACAGAAACATGAAGATACTAAAAGGGACATTATGGAAATGCTTGAGTAAACAGGAAAGTCTTGAGTCTACTTTTGAAGGATTCTATAGTTGGGGCCTCTCGCACTGTGCGGGGAAGTGAGTTCCATAGAGTCGGAGCCGCATGACTAAAAGCTCAACCCCCAGATGAATTACGGTAGATTCTAGGTACTGCTAAAAGTCCATCTACAGATCGCAGTAATCGAGTGGGGCAGTATGGGGTCAGAAGCTGTTTCAGATACCTTGGGCCTTGGTCATGTAATGCTTTGAAACTCAGTAAGCCAATCTTAAAGATGATTCGCCATCTTACAGGCAGCCAGTGAAGGGAGTAGAGGATGGGTGTTATGTGGCTAGAACGGGGCTGGTTGGTTAACAGCCTGGCAGCTGTGTTTTGCACCAGCTGTAAGCGTTGCAATTCTTTTGCTGGTAGACCAAGGTAGAGGGCATTACAGTAGTCTAATCGAGATGATACAAATGCATGTATGACTTTTGGCATATCATCTGAGGGAATTAAGTGCTTGATTCTGGCTATGTTCCTCAGGTGAAAGAATGAGGATTTGATTGTGGCTGATATCTGATGTTTAAGTGTCAAGCCACCATCCAGGACAACGCCAAGATTCTGCACACGATCACTGGTCTGTAATTCTGAATCCCCGAGTGTAAGTCCAGTTGGTTGGCTATGCTGCAGTCTTGTCCTTTGATGTTGCGGTCGTATCATAAGGACCTCTGTTTTATCTGGGTTCAGTCGCAGCCAACTGGCGCTCATCCACTCCTGTAGCTCAGCTAGACAGCCATTTAGGGTTGCTATTGGGTTAGCCGTGCCCGGAGCAAAGGACAAGTACAGTTGTGTATCATCTGCATAGCAGTGGTAGACCAGGCCATGTCGCCTGATTATTTCGCCCAATGGGAGCATGTATACTGCAAAAAGCATGGGGGATAGTATAGAACCTTGTGGGACACCACATGGCAATGGCACTGGTGGTGATGAGTATAATCCAGACTATACTCTGTGACCTGCCTGTGAGAAATGATTTGAACCAGTTTAGGATTGTGCCATCCAAACCACAGAAATGTATCAGTCGCTCAATTAGAAGCCCATGGTCCACGGTATCAAATGCTGCCGAGAGATCCAGAAGGATTAATATTGAACAGTCACCTCTGTCTTTTGCCATCAGAAGATCATTTAACACACACACCAGGGCTGTTTCAGTGCTATGTCTTCTCCTGAATCCTGATTGAAATGGATCATAGATATCATGGGTTGTCAGTCAGGTTTCCAGTTGATGTGCAACCACTTTCTCAATAACCTTTTCCTAGGAAAGGAAGGTTTGATACCGGTCTGTAGTTGGTCATGCAGTCGGGATCTAAATTAGGTTTTTTAAGAAGCGGTCTAACAATTGCTTCCTTTAGGGGTTCAGGAAAAATGCCTGTCTGCAAAGAGCATTGAACAATTTTTGCAAAGGCAGGACCAATTATATCCATACAACCTATTAGAAACTTGGTTGAGGCTGGGTTCAGATCACAGGTGGTGGGACGCAAAATCCGAGCAATTTCAGCAGTGTCCTTTACATCCACTGGGTCAAAGCTGGTCCATGAAGGCAGGTAGCTTATATTGGCAGGCTTTGTAGTTTGGCACTCCTTTGATGGCACTGTGGAGATTCCAGCCCGGATGGTGGATATTTTATCTGCAAAGAAGTTTGCAAACTCGTTGCATCTTGCCTGGGAGAGGGTCTCATCAGTCTGCAGGCATGCTGGCTTGCTCCACTGTGCGGAAAAGTTGAGCTGGCCTATTGTTTGCTGCTGTGATCTCATTTGACAGGAACTGTGATTTCTTACGAGTGATTGTCGATTGATATTCTTCGTTATGCTTTATTAGTTTTATTTGGTCATCCACTAGGTTAGTCTTCCTCCATGGTCTTTCCAGTCTACGCCCCCTTTTCTTGAGCTCACTAACACTGTTGTCGAGCTTGACGTTGTGGTTTACGAGGTCTTATACGCACAGGGGCGATAATAATATCAATTGCAGCCATAACATCCCTATTATAATAACGGACTAGGGAACAGGGATCTTCACAGGCACCCAGTATAGCAGAGAGATCTAGATTTGCTGCAAGAGCTTGGGGAGTCATACCCCTCCTTGGACGATACCTGGTCAACTCCACGGGCAGAGATCTTATTTGAGGGGTTGCGACTGAGAACCAGAGGGAGTAGTGGTCTGACCAGATGACTGGGTTTATTTTTAGGTCATTGACTTCTAATCCAATCTGAAAGACAAGATCGAGAGTGTGACCACTTTTATGTGTGGCAGAGGGAATGACCTGTGTGAAGCCCAGACCATTCATTGTGCACAGGAGGTCTTGGCCAAAATGCCTTTTTTTGAACTAATATTCTAACTCATTTTATACATGACTGATTAATACATATGTTTTCAAGGATGCTATTTTATGGCCATCGTATGAAAAGGTATTAATGTAACTACCATTGTTCCATTCAAGACCTCTGAGAAGGAAATCATCAGCAAGGAGAAAGGCGATGGGAAAGCAGATGAGGCGTCCGATGTCGTCCTGTTCAAGATTGATGTCCCTGCCAACCGCTATGATCTCCTGTGTCTGGAGGGGCTGGTGCGTGGGCTGCAAGTCTTTAAAGAAAGGTATTGTCTTTACATATTACACACATGTCCATTTAGATCTAGTACTGGGCACTTCCATAATCATCTTTCCCAACATTATTGTTTAGCTATAAACCCTGTAATTCAAGTTGTAGGAAGTGCACTAATTGCCAAAACTCAAATAATATACAACCTCTTTTATTTTTTTTAATGGTTATTTTGAGAAGAGAATAACAACTTTATACTAAACTGACATAAATGTCTACGTCCACAGACTTGTATATCTATTCGTGTATGAAGCTTGGTGTGATAGTTAAGTGGTTTCAAGAAATGCCACTCATCTGAATGAAAGGCACCACATTTTTTTGTGTAGAGAATGACTGAAGGCTCCTTACTATAAAGCTTGTAGTACACACTAAAGTTTGGAGACTAGTATATCCCATAACTCTGTCCAAATTAGGGGAAGCGGACAGAAACATTTCCTATCTCAAGTGATGGAAGCGGAATGCAGACCTCCCTTCATGTAATAATATAATACAGCTGCAGGGAGCAATAACCGCATCACTCATACAAGAGTGCATACAAAATGGTGTCCAATACTGATGCATTAGGTTACTTTTGTACTGAGAATTTCTGTTGTAATAAGTCCATCCTTTAGAATCACGAGCAAGGTCCCCTTCCCTTATGTGCTTTTACGTCTCTTACTTAACCTATCATCTTTTAAATACTCCCTTTGATGGCACCAAATGCTTAGGTTTCCTGCCACCTTATTTCAGTGCCATTTACTGAGGCAGCTATGTTTATATACCCTGTACTTTTCCTTTATTGTATTGAACTGTAAATCACTGTCTTCATGTTTTGCTTACGTGTTTACTCTGTAATTGGGCGCCGTGGATCCTATGTGGTGCCATATTAATAAATGATGATAATAATCTAACCCCCTCTTCCACGTTGTTTTTCAGGATAGCTGCTCCCAGATATAAACGGATTACTCCGGCTGACAGTCGGTTACAAAGAATGTTTATCACAGAGGAGGTGAGAGTTATTTCTATTTGATTTCCATTTTATTGATTGGGAAACATATGATAACTTAGTCAACCTTGTATTTTAAATGTAAAGTAGCTGTATTTTCAGTTGTACAGTATATGTAAGAGTTTATTTGGTGTTTATGAAATCTGCAAAGAATATCCAGTGTGCTAGTTGTTGGGTTTTGTTTTTTTTACGTTTTTACATATACAACACCCATTATGTCTTAAGAGTCTATAGCAGTGATGGCTAACCTTGACACTCCAGCTGTTGTTGAGCTACACATTCCAGCATGCCCTGCTACAGTTTTGCTATTTGGCCATGCTAAAACTGATGCAGGGCATGCTGGGATGTGTAGTTCAACAGCTGGAGTGTCAAGGTTAGCCGTCACTGGTCTATAGGGTCCTGAAAGCTCACTGGCTGGTTACGGCACGTGTTTGTGTGGTAGGAGATGAAGACATTAGGCTCAACTAGAGCAGTGACTGATGAGAATGTAAAATATTGTGTCTTTATAGAAAAGTTAGTAAATAATAATGTTGTAAAGCTGAGAGAAGATTAATGCCTTTGCTGTTCTGTGTGTTAGACTGCAGCAGTACGTCCCTATGCAGTGGCTGCTGTGCTCCGGGACATAACATTCACACAGAACCGATATGAGAACTTCATAGATCTGCAAGAAAAACTTCACCAGAACATTTGCAGGTATCAGACTGTAACGTGTATGACTTAGGCCTGATTCAGAGCTGGATGGAAGTTCAATGCCACATGTAGGAGAAGAGACGCCTCCTGCATGCAGCTGCAGTCCCAGCTTTGTGACAGATGCTGCAAGTTGGGATCCAACATCGCAACCTTGTTCCAATGCAGTCAGCCAGCTAAGTTGGCCTCCGCTTGCACAGCAGGCCAGTGGAAGCATGGTGACACGCAGACCCTTGGCTCTGCCCTCTCAGAAAAAGGGGAACAATAAGCCCCGTTTTCAGCACATAGCCCTCCCTTAGCCCCTGCTCAGCCCCTCAACGTCGCTGCCTGTGCATCAGGTAGTGGAAGAGGGGAACATTGGGCAACAACGCAAGGTCTGGTCTGCACATGTGCAGAACAGACCTTGCGCAGCTGCAGATTTCCAGTAATTGGGAATCTGCATGCTTCCTCACACCAGCGCATATCTCTAAATCAGGACCTTCATTTATTAATGTGATCATATTGAAATTATATGCATTTATTCTTTGTTCATAAGTTACAATGTTTGCCCATCTTAGTTTCTCTATCGTCCTAGTGGATGCTGGGGTTCCTGAAAGGACCATGGGGAATAGCGGCTCCGCAGGAGACAGGGCACAAAAAGTAAAGCTTTTCCAGATCAGGTGGTGTGCACTGGCTCCTCCCCCTATGACCCTCCTCCAGACTCCAGTTAGATTTTTGTGCCCGGCCGAGAAGGGTGCAATTCTAGGTGGCTCTCATAAAGAGCTGCTTAGAGAAAGTTTAGCTTAGGTTTTTTATTTTACAGTGATTCCTGCTGGCAACAGGATCACTGCAACGAGGGACAGAGGGGAGAAGAAGTGAACTCACCTGCGTGCAGGATGGATTGGCTTCTTGGCTACTGGACATCAGCTCCAGAGGGACGATCACAGGTACAGCCTGGATAGTCACCGGAGCCGCGCCGCCGGCCCCCTTGCAGATGCTGAAGTAAGAAGAGGTCCAGAATCGGCGGCTGAAGACTCCTGCAGTCTTCTAAAGGTAGCGCACAGCACTGCAGCTGTGCGCCATTTTCCTCTCAGCACACTTCACACGCAGTCACTGAGGGTGCAGGGCGCTGGGGGGGGGCGCCCTGGGAGGCAAATGAAAACCTATTAAAAGGCTAAAAATACCTCACATATAGCCCCCAGAGGCTATATGGAGATATTTAACCCCTGCCTGTATTCACAAAATAGCGGGAGACGAGCCCGCCGAAAAAGGGGCGGGGCCTATCTCCTCAGCACACGGCGCCATTTCCTCTCACAGTTCCGCTGGTCAGGACGGCTCCCAGGTCTCTCCCCTGCACTGCACTACAGAAACAGGGTAAAACAGAGAGGGGGGGCAAATTTAATGGCAATATCTTGATATATATAAAGCAGCTATAAGGGAGCACTTATTATAAGGCTATCCCTGTCATATATAGCGCTTTTTGGTGTGTGCTGGCAGACTCTCCCTCTGTCTCCCCAAAGGGCTAGTGGGTCCTGTCTTCGTTTAGAGCATTCCCTGTGTGTCTGCTGTGTGTCGGTACGTGTGTGTCGACATGTATGAGGACGATATTGGTGTGGAGGCGGAGCAATTGCCAAATATGGGGATGTCACCTCCTAGGGGGTCGACACCAGAATGGATGCCTTTATTTGTGGAATTACGGGATAGCGTCAACTCGCTTAAGCAGTCGTTTGACGACATGAGGCGGCCGGACAATCAATTAGTGCCTGTCCAGGCGCCTCAAACACCGTCAGGGGCTGTAAAACGCCCTTTGCCTCAGTCGGTCGACACAGACCCAGACACAGGCACTGATTCCAGTGGTGACGGTGACCAATCAACCGTATTTTCCAGTAGGGCCACACGTTATATGATTTTGGCAATGAAGGAGGCGTTACATTTAGCTGATACTACAGGTACCACTAAACAGGGTATTATGTGGGGTGTGAAAAAAACTACCTATAGTTTTTCCTGAATCAGAAGAATTAAATGACGTGTGTGATGAAGCGTGGGTTGCCCCTGATAAAAAGCTGATAATTTCAAAGAAATTATTGGCATTATACCCTTTCCCGCCAGAGGTTAGGGAGCGCTGGGAAACACCTCCTAGGGTGGACAAGGCGCTAACACGCTTATCAAAACAAGTGGCGTTACCTTCTCCTGAGACGGCCGCACTTAAAGATCCATCAGATAGGAGGATGGAAAATATCCAAAAAAGTATATACACACATGCAGGTGTTATACTACGACCAGCTATAGCGTCTGCCTGGATGTGCAGTGCTGGGGTAGTTTGGTCAGAGTCCCTGATTGAAAATATTGATACCCTGGACAGGGACAATATTTTACTGTCGTTAGAACAAATAAAGGATGCATTTCTTTATATGCGTGATGCACAGAGGGATATCTGCACACTGGCATCACGGGTAAGTGCTATGTCCATTTCGGCCAGAAGAGCTTTATGGACGCGACAGTGGACAGGCGATGCGGATTCAAAACGGCATATGGAAGTTTTGCCGTATAAAGGGGAGGAGTTATTTGGAGTCGGTCTATCAGATTTGGTGGCCACGGCTACAGCCGGGAAATCCACCTTTCTACCTCAAGTCACTCCCCAACAGAAAAAGGCACCGACTTTTCAACCGCAGCCCTTTCGTTCCTTTAAAAATAAGAGAGCAAAGGGCTATTCATATCTGCCACGAGGCAGAGGTCGAGGGAAGAAACAGCAACAGGCAGCTCCTTCCCAGGAACAGAAGCCTTCCCCGGCTTCTACAAAAGCCTCAGCATGACGCTGGGGCTTCTCAAGCGGACTCGGGGACGGTGGGAGGTCGTCTCAAAAATTACAGCGCGCAGTGGGCTCACTCGCAGGTAGATCCCTGGATCCTGCAGATAATATCTCAGGGGTACAGGTTGGAATTAGAGACAGATCCACCTCGCCGTTTCCTGAAGTCTGCTTTACCAACGTCCCCTTCCGAAAGGGAGACGGTTTTGGAAGCCATTCACAAGCTGTACTCTCAGCAGGTGATAGTCAAGGTACCTCTTCTACAACAAGGGAAGGGGTATTATTCCACTCTATTTGTGGTACCGAAGCCGGATGGCTCGGTAAGGCCTATTCTAAATCTGAAGTCCTTGAACCTGTACATAAAGAAGTTCAAGTTCAAGATGGAGTCACTCAGAGCAGTGATAGCGAACCTGGAAGAAGGGGACTTTATGGTATCCTTGGACATCAAGGATGCGTATCTCCACGTTCCAATTTACCCCTCACACCAGGGGTACCTCAGGTTCGTTGTACAAAACTGTCACTATCAGTTTCAGACGCTGCCGTTTGGTTTGTCCACGGCACCTCGGATCTTTACAAAGGTAATGGCCGAGATGATGATTCTTCTTCGAAGAAAAGGCGTATTAATTATCCCATACTTGGACGATCTCCTAATAAGGGCAAGGTCCAGAGAACAGCTAGAGATGGGATTAGCAATATCTCAAGAGGTGCTAAAGCAGCACGGATGGATTCTGAATATTCCAAAATCCCAATTAATGCCGACAACTCGTCTGCTGTTCCTAGGGATGATTCTGGACACGGTTCAGAAAAAGGTTTTTCTTCCCGAGGAAAAAGCCAAGGAGTTATCCGACCTGGTCAGGAATCTCCTAAAACCAGGAAAGGTGTCTGTACATCAATGCACAAGAGTCCTGGGAAAAATGGTGGCTTCTTACGAAGCAATTCCATTCGGCAGATTCCATGCAAGAATTTTCCAAAGGGATCTGTTGGACAAATGGTCAGGGTCGCATCTTCAGATGCACCTGCGGATAACCCTGTCTCCAAGGACAAGGGTATCTCTTCTGTGGTGGTTGCAGAGGGCTCATCTATTGGAGGGCCGCAGATTCGGCATACAGGATTGGATCCTGGTGACCACGGACGCCAGCCTGAGAGGCTGGGGAGCAGTCACACAAGGAAGAAACTTCCAGGGAGTGTGGTCGAGCCTGGAAAAGTCTCTTCACATAAACATTCTGGAACTAAGAGCAATCTACAATGCTCTAAGCCAGGCGGAACCTCTGCTTCAAGGAAGACCGGTGTTGATCCAGTCGGACAACATCACGGCAGTCGCCCATGTAAACAGACAGGGCGGCACAAGAAGCAGGAGTGCAATGGCAGAAGCTGCCAGGATCCTTCGCTGGGCGGAGAATCACGTGATAGCACTGTCAGCAGTGTTCATCCCGGGAGTGGACAACTGGGAAGCAGACTTCCTCAGCAGACACGATCTTCACCCGGGAGAGTGGGGACTTCATTCAGAAGTTTTCCACATGCTAATAAACCGTTGGGAAAGACCAATGGTGGACATGATGGCGTCTCGCCTCAACAAAAAACTGGACAGGTATTGCGCCAGGTCAAGAGATCCGCAGGCAATAGCTGTGGACGCACTGGTAACACCTTGGGTGTACCAGTCGGTGTATGTGTTTCCTCCTCTGCCTCTCATACCAAAGGTATTGAGAATCATAAGGCAAAGCGGAGTAAGAACGATACTAGTGGCTCCGGATTGGCCAAGAAGGTCTTGGTACCCGGAACTTCAAGAGATGGTCACGGACGATCCGTGGCCTCTACCTCTAAGACAGGACCTGCTTCAGCAGGGACCGTGTCTATTCCAAGACTTACCGCGGCTGCGTTTGACGGCATGGCGGTTGAACGCCAGATCCTAAAAGGAAAAGGCATTCCAGAAGAAGTCATTCCTACCTTGATTAAGGCAAGAAAGGAAGTCACCGCGAAGCATTATCACCGCATTTGGCGGAAATATGTTGCGTGGTGCGAGGATCGGAGTGCTCCGACGGAGGAATTTCAACTGGGTCGTTTCCTACATTTCCTGCAATCAGGATTGTCTATGGGTCTCAAATTGGGATCTATTAAGGTTCAAATTTCGGCCCTGTCAATATTCTTCCAAAAAGAATTGGCCTCAGTTCCTGAGGTCCAGACTTTTGTCAAGGGAGTACTGCATATACAGCCTCCTGTGGTGCCTCCGGTGGCACCGTGGGATCTAAATGTAGTTTTAGATTTCATCAAATCCCATTGGTTTGAACCACTAAAAGATGTGGATTTGAAATATCTCACATGGAAAGTGACTATGTTACTGGCCCTGGCGTCCGCCAGGAGAGTATCTGAACTGGCGGCTTTATCTTATAAAAGCCCTTATTTAATTTTCCATTCGGATAGGGCAGAGCTGCGGACGCGTCCGCATTTTCTCCCTAAGGTGGTATCAGCGTTTCACCTGAACCAGCCTATTGTAGTGCCTGCGGCTACAAGCGACTTGGAGGACTCCAAGTTGTTGGACGTTGTCAGAGCTTTAAAAATATACATTTCAAGGACGGCTGGAGTCAGAAAATCTGACTCGCTGTTTATACTGTATGCACCCAACAAGTTGGGTGCGCCTGCTTCTAAGCAGTCGATTGCTCGTTGGATTTGTAACACAATTCAACTTGCACATTCTGTGGCAGGCCTGCCACAGCCTAAATCTGTTAAGGCCCATTCCACAAGGAAGGTGGGCTCATCTTGGGCGGCTGCCCGAGGGGTCTCGGCATTACAACTCTGCCGAGCAGCTACGTGGTCAGGGGAGAACACGTTTGTAAAATTCTACAAATTTGATACCCTGGCAAAGGAGGACCTGGAGTTCTCTCATTCGGTGCTGCAGAGTCATCCGCACTCTCCCGCCCGTTTGGGAGCTTTGGTATAATCCCCATGGTCCTTTCAGGAACCCCAGCATCCACTAGGACGATAGAGAAAATAAGAATTTACTTACCGATAATTCTATTTCTCGGAGTCCGTAGTGGATGCTGGGCGCCCATCCCAAGTGCGGATTATCTGCAATACTTGTACATAGTTATTGTTAACTAATTCGGGTTATTGTTTAGGGAGCCATCTTTCAGAGGCTCCTCTGTTATCATACTGTTAACTGGGTTTAGATCACAAGTTGTACGGTGTGATTGGTGTGGCTGGTATGAGTCTTACCCGGGATTCAAAATCCTCCCTTATTGTGTACGCTCGTCCGGGCACAGTACCTAACTGGAGTCTGGAGGAGGGTCATAGGGGGAGGAGCCAGTGCACACCACCTGATCTGGAAAAGCTTTACTTTTTGTGCCCTGTCTCCTGCGGAGCCGCTATTCCCCATGGTCCTTTCAGGAACCCCAGCATCCACTACGGACTCCGAGAAATAGAATTATCGGTAAGTAAATTCTTATTTTTTGTGCTACCAACCCCAAATCACCCTCTCCCCCACCCAACACCACCACCACTTGGGCATCTTTGGGGAAGAGCGCAGCATTGTTCTGTCTCTGTATATTTGTCTTGCAGGAGGAGGACACTGGTAGCAATTGGCACCCATGATCTCGACACAATCACTGGACCATTTATCTACACTGCAAAACCACCATCCAGCATCAAATTCAGGCCGCTGAACCAAAAAAGAGAGTACACCGCACCAGAGGTGATGGAACTGTACAGGGTGAGTACTTGTCTTTAGTGTGCAAGTACATATGGTATATGTGTCTACATGTTGTGACAGTGGTTGGGATATAATCGTGATATGGACAAAAGACTCCAACGTTTACCCAGTGAAATGTCCATGATTAAGTCAGGTAAAATCAAATCAACACATTCTGCAAATCAGATACCCTTGGACCAGCATTTATATACAAGTTACATATTTGTGATAATAAAACACCATTACCTGTCTTGTTTTGGACTATACAGTCCTTAGACACAGCTATATATAATGAAGAACTGTATAGCCTGAAATGTGTTCGCTTATATAACTCCTCTGCGTTTCATTCTATGAAGTTAATATTCAAAAGGTGTATTCAGTGGTTTGATTATATTTCTTCAGCATGTAGCACAAACTGAATACATTTATTGACCTTTTTAATCACTCACCTTCCCACCTCCAGAACTAATAAAGTAATTGAAGTACACGACAGTGATCTGTTGCTCTCCGCACTCTGGTTAGATACGGTTTCATTCTTGTAATATTTTATTGCCTGCAGACTGACAGCCATCTCAAACACTTTCTGCACATCATTGAGGATAAACCAGTGTATCCTGTGATCTATGACAGTAATGGGGTACTGCTCTCCATGCCACCGATTATCAATGGTAATGGCTTGTTCACCTGCATGCTTATATGGATTTTGAATAGTAGATTTATTAATGACTGACTCTGCAAACTCATCGCTTATCATGTAGCCCATTGCCATCTATGCAGCTTTGTTTATCTGCTAGTGGAACTGTTCTTAGGGTCGGTACACACTAGGCCGATATCTGCTCGACAAATTTTGCATATTACCTAGTGTGTACACACTATGGGGCCAATTCAGACTCTGACGCTCATGTGCGAAAATAGTTATGAAGCGATTTCTGCACATCTACGCCGGTAAGCACATGTGCAAGGTTCTAAACTGCGTTCTCTTCAGAATGCAGTTTAAGACCTGGAGGAGGGCGGGAACAGGGTTTTGACACGGCGTTTTGTGGGCGTCAATGCTGTTTTAGGGGTGTGGTCCGGACAACGGAGGCGTGTCTGGACCATTGGCGGAGCGGGCCACGGCGGCTGCATAATGTCACACGCAGCAACTGTGACCCTTAACCTGGCGGGCAGCCGTCTGCCTTCGCAGCTAGGCTGTGCAGGCAGAGGACTACTTGAAACATGCAAAAGCATCGCCACCGTGCAGTGCTCTTGCATATCTGCAAGGGGGGGCTGAATCCGGCATGCGGGGTGGACTTTCCTTGTGCTGGGCGTCCCCCCGCATGTCAAAGAAATTGATCGTAGATGTGTGTTTTCTCTTACGTCCTAGAGGATGCTGGGGACTCCGTAAGGCCCATGGGTATAGACGGGCTCCGCAGGAGATATGGGCACCTATGAAGAACTTTTAGTATGGGTGTGCACTGGCTCCTCCCTCTATGCCCCTCCTCCAGACCTCAGTTAGATCCTGTGCCCAGAGGAGAAGGGTGCACTGCAGAGAGCTCTCCTGAGTTTTCTGTGGAAAAAAGAATTTTGTTAGGTTTTTTATTTTCGGGGAGCACTGCTGGCAACAGGCTCCCTGCATCGTGGGACTGAGGGGAGAGGAGCAGACCTACTTAAATGATAGGCTCTGTTTCTTAGATTACTGGACACCATTAGCTCCAGAGGGAGTCTGAACACAGGTCTCACCCTGGGGTTCGTCCCGGAGCCGCGCCGCCGTCCTCCTCACAGAGCCGGAAGATAGAAGCTATGAGAAGCAAGAAGATGTCAAAGGCGGCAGAAGACTGCCCACACACAGACACACAGAAAGCACTGATGGGTGCAGGGGGGGCGCCCTGGGCAGCAATAAACCTCGTTTTTGGGCAAAAAAGGTCACATTAGGCTGCGGAGGCAGCAAATAGATGATCCCCCGCCATTTTATAAAAATTGAAGAGGGGCCGAAGCCTGCTGCTGGAGGGGGCGGAGCTTGATCCCTCAGCACTACCCAGCGCCATTTTCTCCACAGAGGCTGCAGAGAACGCTGGCTCCCCGGACTCTCCCCTGCTGAACACTTCAGAGGGCTGAAAAAGAGGAGGGGGGCACATTGGAGCGCAGTGAGTGGGAAGATTGGCATTGTATAATATAAAAGCGCTGCCTGGATTTTCCAGTGTCAGTTTGGCGCTGGGTGTGTGCTGGCATACTCTGTCTCTCCTAAGGGCCTGGTTGGGGATTTGTCCCCTTATAGGTATATCCCTGTGTGTGGGGTGTCGGTACGTGCGTGTCGGCATGTCTGAAGCGGAAGGCTTCTCCAAGGAGGAGGTGGAGCAGATGAGTGGTGTCCCCGTCGGTAGTGCCGACTCAGGAATGGATGGACATGTGGCATATGTTGAATGCAAGTGTGGCATCTTTACATAAGAGGCTAGATAAAGCTGAATCCAGGGAGGCATCAGGGGGTCAATCCTCGGATTGGACCGACTCACAGGTCCCGTCGGGGTCTCAAAAGCGTCCCCTGTCACTAATTGTGGACACAGATACTGACACGGACTCTGATTCCAGTGTCGACTATGATGAAGCTAGATTGCACCCTAAGGTGACAAAGAGTATTCAGTGTATGATTATTGCAATAAGAGATGTGTTGCATATTGCTGATGAACCCTCTGTTCCAGACACGAGGGTACACAAATTTTTTTAAGGGAAAGAAACAGATAATAAACTTTCCCCCATCTCATGAACTTAACGAGTTATTTGAAAAAGCTTGGGAGGCTCCAGATAAGAGGCTGCAGATTCCCAAAACAATTAATATGGCATACCCTTTCCCTACACAGGACAGGGTACGTTGGGAATCCCCTACCACTGTGGACAAGGCTTTAACACACCTGTCCAAGAAAGTGGCGCTGCCGTTTCCAGACACAGCGGCCCTCAAGGACCCTGCAAACCGCAGGCAGGAGACTACATTAAAGTCTATTTATTCACATACTGGTGCTTTGCTCAGACCGGCAATTGCATAGGCATGGGTATGTAGCGCAGTTGCAGCTTGGACAGAGACCCTGTCGGCTGACCTTGATACCCTAGATAGGGATGCTATTTTGTTAACTCTAGCCCATATTAAAGACGCAGTCTTGTATATGAGAGACGCTCAAAGGGACATACGGTTGCTGGGTTCCAGAGCCAATGCCATGGCTATTTCAGCGAGACGATCCTTATGGACCCGCCAATGGACGGGTGATGCGGATTCGAAAAAGCATATGGAGGTTTTACCCTATAAGGGTGATGTGTTTGGGGATGGGCTCGCGGACCTGGTTTCCACAGCTACCGCGGGTAAATCTACCTTTTATTCCCCAACAGCAAAAGAAAACTCCACAATATCACATGCAGTCCTTTCGGTTGCAAAAGTCCAGAAGAGGTCGGGGATCCTCCTTCCTTGCCAAAGGTAAGGGGTAGAGGAAAGAGAACACCTGCTTCGCTTGGTGCCCAGGAACAGAAGTCCTCCCCGGCTTCTACAAAACCCACTGCATGACGCTGGGGCTCCCCTGCGGGAGTCCGCACCAGTGGGGGCACGCCTTCGACTCTTCAGCCAGGTCTGGGTCAGGTCAGACGTGAATCCTTGGGCGTTGGAAATAGTTTCCCAAGGCTACAAACTGGAATTCGAAGAGGTGCCCCCACGCCGATTTTTCAAGTCGGCCTTACCAACTTCTACCCCAGAGCGGGATGTAGTGTTAGCTGCAATTCAAACGCTGTGTCAACAGCAAGTAATTATCAGGGTTCCCCTGAACCAACAGGGAAAAGGGTACTATTCGTCCCTCTTTGTGGTCCCGAAGCCGGATGGTTCGGTCAGACACATTTTAAATCTAAAATCCCTAAACCTGTACTTGAAAAAATTCAAATTCAAGATGGAATCGCTCCGAGCGGTAATAGCCAGCCTGGAGGGGGGGGGATTTTATGGTGTCACTGGACATAAAGGATGCTTACCTTCATGTCCCCATATATCCCTCTCATCAGGAGTATCTTAGATTCGCTGTACAGGATTGTCATTACCAGTCTCAGACATTGCCGTTTGGGCTTTCCACGGCCCCGAGGATTTTCACCAAGATAATGGCGGAAATGATGGTGGTCCTGCGCAAGCAAGGAGTCACAATTATCCCATACTTGGACGATCTCCTGATAAAGGCGAGATCAAAAGAGCAATTGCTGAGAAACGTGTCACTCTCTCTGATAGTACTCCACGGTTGGATTCTCAATCTACCGAAGTCACAGTTGGTTCCAACAACTCGACTAGCGATCCTAGGTATGATACTGGACACGAAACAAAAGAAGGTTTTTTTCTCCAGTTGGAAAAAGCCCAGGACCTCCAGAACATGGTCAGAGACCTGCTAAAGCCAAAAAGAGGGTCAGTTCATCAATGCACTCGTGTTCTGGGGAAAATGGTGGCAGCCTACGAGGCCATCCCCTTCGGCAGGTTCCATGCGAGGACGTTTCAATGGGACCTTCTGGACAAATGGTCCGGGTCCCATCTACAATTACATCAAAAGATAACACTGTCCCCCAGGGCCAGGGTGTCTCTTCTATGGTGGCTGCAAAGTTCTCACCTCCTAGAGAGTCGCAGATTCGGCATTCAGGACTGGGTTCTGGTAACCACGGACGCGAGCCTCCGAGGATGGGGAGCAGTCACCCAAGGAAGAAATTTTCAAGGACTGTGGACAAGCCAGGAGTCCTGCCTGCACATCAACGTGTTGGAATTAAGGGCCATATACCACGGCCTTCGACAAGCGGAGAGTCTTCGAAACCTATCGGTGCTGATTCAATCGGACAATGTCACAGCAGTGGCTCATGTGAACCGCTAAGGCGGGACAAGGAGCAGAGTCGCGATGGCAGAAGCCACCAGGATTCTTCGCTGGGCGGAAAATCACGTAAGCGCTCTGTCAGCTGTCTTCATTCCAGGTGTGGACAACTGGGCGGCAGACTTCCTCAGCAGACACGATCTCCATCCAGGAGAGTGGGGACTTCATCAAGAAGTCTTTGCAGAGATAACGGGTCTTTGGGGAGTTCCTCAAATAGACATAATGGCGTCACGCCTCAACAAGAAGCTTCGGAGGTATTGTGCCAGGTCCCGGGACCCTCAGGCAATAGCAGTAGACGCTCTGGTAACGCCATGGGTGTTCCAATCTGTCTACGTGTTTCCTCCTCTTCCTCTCATCACAAAGGTGTTGAGGATCATAAGGCGAAAAAGAGTACAGACAATACTCATTGTTCCAGACTGGCCTCGAAGGGCCTGGTACTCAGATCTTCAGGAGATGCTCACAGAAGATACTTGGCCTCTTCCTCTAAGGGAGGACCTGTTGCAGCAGGGGCCCTGCATGTTCCAAGACTTACCGCGGTTACGTTTGACGGCATGGCGGTTGAACGCCAGATCCTAGCTGAGAAGGGTATTCCGGAAGAGGTCATACCTACTCTAATAAAGGCTAGGAAGGAGGTGACGGCAAAACATTATCACCTTATCTGGCGGAAATGTCTCTTGGTGTGAAACCAAGAATGCTACTACGGAAGATTTCCATTTGGGTCGTTTTCTCCACTTCCTACAGACAGGAGTGCATATGGGCCTAAATTAGGCTCTGTTAAGGTACAGATTTCGGCTCTGTCGATATTCTTTCAGAAGGAATTGGCTTCTCTTCCAGAAGTTCAGACTTTTGTAAAGGGAGTGCTACACATCCAGCCTCCTTTTGTGCCCCCAGTGGCACCTTGGGACCTGAACGTGGTGTTGCAGTTCCTAAAATCCTAAAATCACACTGATTTGAACCCCTTAACACGGTTGAGTTGAAATTTCTCACCTGGAAGGTGGTCATGTTATTGGCCTTGGCATCTGCAAGGCAGGTGTCAGAATTAGTTGCCTTTTTCTCACAAGAGCCCCTACTTGATTTTTCATGTTGATAGAGCGGAATTGAGGACTCGTCCTCAATTTTTACCTAAGGTGGTTTCTTCATTCCATATAAACCAACCTATTGTGGTGCCTGTGGCTACGAGTGACTTGGAGGATTCCAGGTCCCTGGATGTAGTCAGGGCCTTAAAGATTTATGTAGCCAGGAAGGCTAGAATTAGGAAAACGGAGGCTCTGTTTGTTCTGTATGCAGCCAACAAGATTGGCGCGCCTGCTTCAAAGCAGACTATTGCTCGCTGGATCTGTAACACGATTCAGCAGGCGTATGTTACGGCTGGATTGCCGTTACCACATTCAGTAAAGGCCCATTCCACTAGGAAGGTGGGCTCTTCTTGGGTGGCTGCCTGAGGCGTCTCGGCCTTACAGCTTTGCCGAGCAGGGACTTGGTCGGGGTCAAACACTTTTGCTAAATTCTACAAGTTTGATACCCTGGCTGAGGACCTAGCATTTGCTCAGTCAGTGTTGCAGAGTCATCCGCACTCTCCAGCGCGATTGGGAGCTTTGGTATGAACCCCATGGTCCTTACGGAGTCCCCAGCATCCTCTAGGACGTAAGAGAAAATAAGATTTTAAACCTACCGGTAAATCTATTTCTCCTAGTCCGTAGAGGATGCTGGGCGCCCGTCCCAGTGCGGAAAATCTGCAAGACTTGTATATGGTTATTGCTTACATAAGGGTTATGTTACAGTTGGAATCGGTCTTGGACCGTTGCTGTTGTTTGTTCATACTGTTAACTGGTTATGTGTATTCCAGGTTATATGGTATGATTGGTGTGGGCTGGTATGAATCTTGCCCTTAGATTTACAAAATCCTTTCCTCGTATTGTTCATCTCCTCTGGGCACAGTTCTCTAGCTGAGGTCTGGAGGAGGAGGGGCATAGAGGGAGGAGCCAGTGCACACCCATACTAAAAGTTCTTTATAGGTGCCTATGTCTCCTGCGGAGCCCGTCTATACCCATGGTCCTTACGGAGTCCCCAGCATCCTCTACGGACTAGGAGAAATAGATTTACCGGTAGGTTTAAAATCTTATTATTTCGCACATCTGCGATCAAGTCTGAATTAGGCCCTATATTGTGTGCTCTCGCAGATCACATGCAGTGTCTTCCGGTCGGCTCAGTTGCACGGCCAACTGGAAGATATAGCTTGTGCATGTTAATGAAGGACAGAAGAGTGATTGTTCCGTCCTTCATTTAATCCTTCTGGTGTATACCACTAATCGGCATGGGCTGGGATGAAGGGAATTTGGCTGTCGTTCAGGTGTGTAATTAGCCTCAGGGTAAATGTCATCTGTTACTTTCCTGATTTGGCTAATCGGTACAGGCTGCTATGATAAATAAGAATTATAGGAGTCCAAAGATTATGAAACGTATGACACGATGATTGTGGTAATTAGCTGTTGCTGTGATGGTGGGCTTAGATTTGTGAGTTGATGACAGCATAAACTTTTCCCTGTATCTTGTTTGTTTATTTTAAGGGGATCACACAAAAATCAGCTTGAAGACCCGCAATGTCTTCATAGAGTGCACCGCTACAGACTTGACGAAGGTGATTGGCAATCGCACATGCTCATCTACACATGCTTGTAATAAGTCTTGGATCATTTGCATTTTTTAACTGTTAACGTACCTTTCTGCATTGTGCAGGCTAAAATAGTCTTGGATATTATGGTCACTATGTTCAGCGAGTACTGCAAGGAGCCATTCACGTGAGTAACACAAGTGACATTGTTGCTAATGTAGGGAATGACTTACCCCTTGGCTTATGCACATACTTTGTTGTATATATTTAAGAATACTGGCCTACAGGTGCTGCTAATAAAAGGTGGTGTTACCTGCTGCAGCCAATAGTTTGTTTGCTTACAGTTTCAGAAAATGTACAAGGAAAATGACACTTGTAATCTTCTGTACACCTACCTGTGGAACTGTTTCACAAATGCCCATCCAGTGTTCTCAGAACAGTGAGTTTATGGACTTGGCTTCACATATGTATTATGCTTGGCACGTCAGACATGCTTTGCTTCTCTCTACATAAGACTTGTTCCATGGTAACTGACTCATTAACTACACTCACACAGGTCACAAATAAACTTTTCAAAGTTTAATGTTAGAATGAATATAAATTAATATATATATATATATATATATATATATATATATATATATATATATATAATATCCACATCTCTCTATCTCTATATCTATCTCTATATCTATCAGTTAGAGAGAGAATTCATAACATGCAAAGAGGGTGGATTAGTAGTCGCCAGCAGCGGCAGTCCGATCCACCCCCTTCACTTAGCTGGTCGAATGCTGCATTCGCCTAAAAGTTCTTGTTGCCTAATCTGACTGCACTTAATTGAATTCCCCCCCATATTGTCACACTTCTGTGACTGTCAGCTGCTCTGGATGTTCAGAGCATCTTTCAGAATCCTATTGGCAACTACCATTGTGGTTTCTCTGTCATGGGCTGTGCACAGGGTGGGAGTCTTCTATGCTGGTAATTATGCTGTCATGATGACGGGCTTATTTTTTATGTGGAGGCCTGTAGCTGTATTCCCATCTGCTACATTGTTGATATGGCCCTGACCTGAGATGGTGTACATGGTGTACAGTAGATCTTCTGGACAGCATTGCCCTTGATGTGATGCCTTACAGTACTGGCAGCCTTCATAAATGTTTAGATGCTTTATATATTTGGGAAGATGACTGGAAGCTGTGGGAGATATGTAGCTTTTAGGGATGTGCGCCGGTCCGTTTTTGCTTGATTTGGTTTTGATTCGTCTGCCAGCTTTGGATTTTGATTTGGTTATACCAAACCGCCGTGACTGGCTTTGGATTTTTTTTTTCAAAAATTGCCAAAAAAAAGCTAAAATCACTTAATTTGGGCTTTTTTTTATTTTTTTCCTAGAGTATTATTAACCTCAATAGCCTAAAAATCCAGTGATTTATTTTCCACTCTGTCTTGACCACCTCACAATATTGTTTTCACCAATATTGGTCAAAGGCTGGCTGACTAAACCGCGGTGTACAGTGTGGGTTGGATACAGTGCAGGATATATTACTGGTTGAATACAGTATGGGATATGGTGCAGGTTGGCTACAGTGTGGGTCAGACACTGTGTGGGACTGATACAGTACGGGCTACATTGCTGGTTGGATACAGTACGGGTCGGATACAGTGTGGGATGGATATAGTGCAGAATACAGTTCTGGTTGGATGCAGTGCGGGATACAGTGACTGGATGCCGGTGGTGTCCTCAGTGCGGGAGTGTCGGCAGTGCTGGCAGCAGGGTCCTCAGTGTGGGGTTGCTGGCAGTGTCGGTGGTGTCCTCAGTGCAAGTTGCTGGTGGTGTCTGTGCTGCTGACTGTGTCTGTAGTGCAGGGGTGTCCTCACTGCAGGGGTGCTGCCAGTGTTCTCAGTGTCGGCAACGTCCTCAGTGCGGGGGTGCCAGCAGTGCGGTAGTGCCAGTGGTATCCTCAGTGCGGGGGTGTTGGCAGTGCGGAGAGCTGTGTCATTAGCATGGTGCGGCCGCCATTAAAGTCTATGGGGACACGCTGGTTGGTTGAGAGCTGTGACAGACAGCTCTCCCAGCCAATCAGCTGTCAGCCCTTTGACTTAATGGGTCTTTTGAAATTGGCGCTCGAGAAGCGCGGGGTCTGACAGCTTGTTCTCGTGGTTTCGCCTGTGGTCAGGATCCGAGGGCAGCTGTGGCAGATCCGATCCCCGGCTCGACTGCCTCAGATCCTGGAAGTTTGGAGCGGTTTGGATTTCTTAAAATCCGAACCCGCTCATATCTAGCTGTGATGGACCATGCTAATGACAATTTATATAATTTTTATGATTTATTTATTTTTATGTTAATTTTTTTTTTTTTTTTTTTACCATTGATTTCTATTAAGATTTTTAAAAGTAAATGAAGGGTACGAAAAAAAAAGAAAACGAAGCCAGGAATTTTTTTTTCTTTTTCTTTTAGAGATGCAGAATCTTGCATACCTTTTTTATAACACATTCATTTAGATATTTTCAATGTATTTGGTATTATGAATATTTTTATTTTGAGCTCCAAATACATTTTTATTCACTTCCATATGGTATTATGTTGGAAATGTGTGTTCTCTCTCTTTTTTTTTATTTTTATTTTTTTATTTTTATTTTCTCGTTTTTAAACTTCCAGTGTTTATTAGAGCGAATTCTGTAAACTAACTGAATTCAATTCTTTTGTGCGGTAGCGGTCACTCCTGGTCTGGCCTGAAGGAGAAATTCAATTGCTTTGCTCGTGTGAGTTCAGCTGCTGTCTCTGGCATTTGAGCTCGCTGCCCCTGGAAGTGGCATACTGAAATGAGCAAAAAGTGACCCAATTGGGCACCCAAATGGCTCTTTTCACGTTACGTGGTTAAACCCGAGCTTTGTTATATCTCATGAGCTTATTTATGTTTTGGGACATAGGAGATACTGACGCAATATAATTCGGCTAAGCAGGGGCTGGCACAATGTGATGGGAGAACAGGGGGGATGGCGCAGTGTGATGTGGCACGCAAGGTTGTGGAACAGCGTGATTGGGGGAACAGGAGGGACTGGTACAATGCAAAGGAGGGCATGCTCCATGTGACTGGGGCACATAAAGGGGCTGGAGAAGCATCATTAGTAGCAGTGGAGACTGGTACAATGTATTTGCTGCACAGGAGGGTCAGGATTGGTGTGTTTGGTAACAGGAAGACTGGCACAGTGTATTTGGGACACGAAGGGCTGGAATGGTGTGATGGGGGGCACAGGTTACATAAGGGGTTATAGAAGCATCATGGGTGCACATTAAAGGCTGTTACAGTATAATATGTAACGCGGCTGCTTTTATGTGCAACTCGGAATCAGGCACTAAATGCTTAACCTCTATTTCTCCTTCATCCACTAGGGGCCACTGGAGCGTAGTTACAATGGGGAAATGGTAGGTAGTAATTGGGAGCTGGCACTTTAAAATTCTCACACTGTGGCTAGCTCCTCCCCTACTATCTCCCCTCCAAGTCAGTCTTAGTTTAGTGCCCGAGGTAGCTGGTTCACTTGGGTTTAGCTGAAGAATTTTTTCTTTTTTCTTTATTATTTTATTTTTCTTACTTACACACACAGACTGGCAGCTCTGCCACTGCCAGTCTGCACCGCGGGAGCTGCCGGCGGGGTCCCATCGCAGCTGCGTGCGGCTCGGGATGGGCCCCGGCTGAGGGAGACACTGAGCTCTCCTGAGTTGGCGGACACCGCTGCGTGCGGCGCGTGTCGGGACCACTCCATCCAGCAGAAGATTCCGGCAGCAAGGCAGCGGTGAGTATGAAAAATGGCCGGACACCGCTGCGTGCGGCGCGTGTCGGGGCCGATCGGTCGGGCAAAATTCCGCTGAGTGCGGCTCCTGACGACACTACATCAGGACAGCGGTGAGTACAATCTCCCCCCCTCCAGACTGATGTATGTTTTTACTTGATTTAATGTATGGCACATCATGGTCTCCTAGTTTGGGGGACATGGTGCGGAATTGATATCAAGAGATTTCGGAAGCATAAATTTTGCTATCAGGAGCTTGTGAGTGACTCTAAACGAACGTCCTAAAAGGCGCACTTACTGATTTAAACTTGGAGCCATTATGTGGGGGGCGGAGCTTCAGCCCGCTCTGTAAGCGGGCTTAGCGCTCTTCACTACCCGGCTGCAGCAGACAGGCAGCCGGGTGATATACAAATACATCTCCCCGCGGGTAATACAAGGGGCGGAGCTAACTCACGCTCCGTTCGGCGGGCTCAGACCCCCCGCTCTCCGGCCGCATTCTCCGTTCCCCGGCCGCAGCATACAGGCGGCAGGGAAGATACACTCCGTTCCCCGGCCGCAGCATACAGGCGTCCGGGGGATACATTTACATTCTCCGTTCCCCGGCCGCAGCATACAAGCGGCCGGGGAGATACATTTTCTAAGTGAGGCGGCCGGGGGATACAGGGACCCTTTCCGCTGTCTATGCAGCGGTTTCAAATTTGGCGCCGAAGCAGGGGGGCGGAGCTAACTCCAGCTCTGTACGGCGGGCTCTCTCCGCTCCCCGGCCGCTGCAGCATGACATCGCCGCTCCACAGTCCCCCGCCCTCCGGGCCGCTCAAAGCTCATTTCCTCTCCTGACTGTGCAGGGAGGATTTATTATGTGCATAGTACAAGGTATGAGGGGGGGTGATGGCTTATAACAGCGGGCTCCCAGCTCGGTTACTGTCTCTAGGCAACAGATCCTGTCTCTGGAGTTTTTAGTTTTTGTATGCATTGTGGTGCTGAAATATAGCTACATTCCTCCCTACAGGGCAGTCCCCAACATTTTATACATGTAGATCAGGGAACCTGCTCTATTACATAGACAGTATTTATCTACCCTATTAGGTTCACAAACACAGTATTTCTCTACCCGGTTGGGTTCACTGTGTGTGTGTGTGTGTATATATATATATATATATATATATATATATATATATATATGTATATATATGTATATATGTGTGGGTTTGTATATAGATATATCCATACAATACCATATATAGGGGATAAAACAAACACTTCCGCAATGTTTTCTAATAACAAAATACCCCACCTTGCCACATAACATTTTCCCCCCATCTTTTCTCGCAGGCTGGTCACCATTTTGGAAAGCCAGCGCAACCTCTGAGAAACATCTGGTACACCTAAATTAGCGGTACACTACATACAGGGCGGGGTGTTGCCTTCCCTTTATGATTCCTTGGTGTCACTAGTTACTAATGCTATTAGTAATTTGGGGAATGTGTTTAAGGCATCAGACAAATAACGCTGTGGCTCAGTACGCTAGTAGCGGGTATCTGAACATCCAAAAAAAAAAAAAAAACCTTTAAGGGGAGATCCTATAGCCTAGGGCTAAGACTCCGGTCCCACAGCGCAGCGCTACTGGTTCAGGTCTCCGCTGCCCCAGAGAGTTTATTTGAATCGTGTACGTCTCTACACATTATAGTGCAGACCTTACATAGGGCTGTGTTTATTTAACCCACCTTTTCTCCTTTCGTTTGTCTCACCTGGGATAGTCAAAGAACTCCCTCTTAGGTGTGAAGTATGCGGTGGAGCCATCTGCTTAGCCCTCCACGCACCTGCAGGACACTCCTGTTTGAACAGCTCAGATTATGCAGGTAATGTCACTATTAACCAGAGACCTGGTACGTCATTTCACCTCTCCAGGTTTCTAAAGGAACCTTGTTAACCTTCCATGTTACAATACTAATGATGTCTGTTTTCTGTGGAGTCGGAACCAGTGTCTCCGAATATCCAGGTGCATTAGACAGCAGTTCGGCTGATACTGCAGGTAAAGGAGACGGACACGTCAAGTCCATCAGGGTTCGACGCCGATGACGAAATGACAGCGACTGGTCCAGTTTCGGATGAGCTGGGCAGGCTCCGGTAGGCGGCCGGCAGACACCCGAATACACCATTTCAGGTATCAAACAATGTTTGTTTTCCTATCCTTTCCCCGCAGACGGCAGGAAAGGGTATCAGAACCTCTCCAGGGTATACCCCTCGATGTATCGCCGGTCCAACAAGCTGCCGTTTTCCTGAGGCAACCTGGCTCAGGGATCCACCGAAGACACATATACGGCAGCGGGGTTTCTACCTGGTCCGGAGCAGGTAGGTTGTGGAACAATTGTCCTCTAGGTTATAGGTTGTTTCGCATCAGAATCAATTGATACTTCGGTACAGGTCAGAATCACGATTCTGCTTTATGTTCTTTGGAGGTCTCCACGTCTGCAGACTTGGAACCTGTATTTTCTATTGGGCTGTCTTAACCCGACGACCTCTGGGGCTGCGACAGTGACAGGTGAACATGAAATCCTACGGGGCAGATGGTTCAGGGGAAGAAACTTTCTGCAGGATTTCTTGAACCATTGGAGGTAAGTCCACTTTGATTTCTCCTACTACTGCCCAAGCTCCAAGACAGACCTTTATCGGTCTTTCCTTTAGATTTTTCCGTGCCCTTTCAAGCTTTTGACTCCACACGGGCGATATCTCCGTAGCCAGGGGATCTCGGGGTTAAAAGGCTGAAGCAGAGGTTCAACATCCTCGGTCCAGTCTGATTTTCGATCATCCTATACACCCACTACAGGGGGACAAGGCTTGGGCGGTTACAGACTAGATTTTGGGGTACAACCGTCTCAGGAGTCCCTCGGCATGGATCAGCCGATTTACAATGACAAGAGAGTCATAATGCAGGCGGCGCTCCATATGCTTCTAATCGCAAAGGGTGTTGTTCCCTGTTTTTCACAGATCATTTGAATCGGGATAGTTCTCAGGCCTTTGTTTTCTTTTCACGTTCCGAAGCAAGTTGGCTCGGCCAGGCCTATTCTGGCCTTAGAATCCTTTCAGACTGTGATCGCTAGTTTGAACAAAAAGGAGTTTTACGTGTCCTTTGTCTTCAGAGATGCCTGTTTACGGTTTTCCGCTGGGTTTTCCTTATCAGGCTTTTCTCAGATTCGCATTACAGGATTCTTATTTTCACTGTCAGTCCTTTCCTTTTGATCTCTCTTCCGCTCCCACAGGGTTCAGAAAGATCACAGAATAACTCTTTTTCAAGGGCAGGAGGTGACGTTGGTTCCCTAATGGGACAATCTACTACTACTACTATCCCACTCTGTACATTAGGGGCTTCTGAATATCCGGAGGATCCAGGAGCTTCTGGTTCGACACAGATCCAATTTATGCTCCTCATAGACGTTTTTTCAACAGGGTCCGTCGGAGGATTTTTCCTTCCTCGGTACCAGGTACTCTATTTCTTCAGTCAAGCTGCAACGCAATGAGTGGTCGCCTACATTCCCCTCTGAGTGGGGGACAACAATTTTCTTTCCAGGTCAAGCTACCAGGTCAGACTCCCGGGTGAGGGAACATTCTCCGGAGTTTTGCCAGCTGGTCCGCTGTGGGCGGAGATTTTGGATCGACCTCAGGGCGTTCTGACTGACTCTTTAACCTTTTCCTACTCTCGGACGTGAGCTCTGGCGGCAATAACCAAGGATACCCTCAGGGTTCCTGGGAGTTTCGGGTTATTCTATCCTGCCTCCTTTTCTAATTCTACCTCACGGTCGATAACACAGGAGGGAAATATGCGTGCTAGTCCTCTCCGTGGCTCTGGTTGGGCCGCGCATGACTTGAAGATACAGACACCTGTTGTCAGTAGAGGAGCCTTGGCTCCTACCTCGACTGGACTGTCTACTTCAACAGGGTCCTTTTCTTTGTTCATCTTACACTGAGTTCGTTTAAACGTGTGACTGTTCACGAGACCTCAGAAGGGAGGAGTTCCCTAGTTCGGTTATGCCTACTGGGCCCCGATTTCAGAAGTCTGTTACCTCTTCTCGCTTTTGCCACTTTTGGAAAACTTTAAGGGACATAATAAGGATAAAAAGGGGTTTTCCCCTTCTTTCAGTTACCATTCAGCCTTCATCTTGGTTTTCTCTGGGAGGTTTTGCATGGCTGCGCTTCAAACCACATTGACCTGAAATTTTGGGTCTCTTCCTTTTTCGGTTTTCTTCCAAAAGAGATTTGCCTGGCGGCCGTAAGTTCGGGCTCTCTTTCAGGGAGTACTCTATTGGCAACTCCCCCGGCTGAGCTTCGGCCTCAGCGGTCGTTCCTTCCAGAGGGGATGTACGTTTTTCATATAAATCTGACACTAGTATCTTTCAGTCCTCTTTGAATGTTGTCAGGGCTCGCCGACTCTCTCTACAGAGGTCTTAGGCTATTCGACAAAGTGTTTTTCCTCTTTGTTCTGTACGATACTCCCGTACTAAATAACCAGGGTCCCAGCATATGCTGGGCTGTTGGATTCATCTGACCATCAGACAGTCTTCTTGGCGGTTGCTCGGGAGCCTCCGTTTTCTCCAACGTCCTAGTGGATGCTGGGACTCCGTCAGGACCATGGGGAATAGCGGGCTCCGCAGGAGACAGGGCACATCTAAATAAAGCTTTTAGGATCACATGGTGCGTACTGGCTCCTCCCCCTATGACCCTCCTCCAAGCCTCAGTTAGGTTTTTGTGCCCGTCCGAGAAGGGTGCAATCTAGGTGGCTCTCCTAAAGAGCTGCTTAGACAAAGTTTTTTTAGGTTTAAATCTCAGTGAGTCCTGCTGGCAACAGGATCACTGCATCGAGGGACTTAGGGGAGAGATTTCCAACTCACCTGCGTGCAGGATGGATTGGAGTCTTAGGCTACTGGACACTTAGCTCCAGAGGGAGTCGGAACACAGGTCCTCCTGGGGTTCGTCCCGGAGCCGCGCCGCCGATCCCCCTTACAGACGCTGAAGACGGAGGTCCGGAAAGCAGGCGGCAGAAGACTCCTCAGTCTTCATGAAGGTAGCGCACAGCACTGCAGCTGTGCGCCATTGTTGCTACACGTCTCACTGATTCAGTCACGGAGGGTGCAGGGCGCTGCTGGGGGCGCCCTGGGCAGCAATATTAAATACCTTTAGTGGCAAAATAAATACATCACATATAGCCATTAAGGCTATATGTATGTATTTAACCCAGGCCAGTTTTCTTAAAACCCGGGAGAAAAGCCAGCCGAAAAAGGGGCGGAGCTTATTCTCCTCAGCACTCAGCGCCATTTTCCTGCTCAGCTCCGCTGGTGATGAAGGCTCCCAGGACTCCCCCCTGCACTGCACTACAGAAACAGGGTAACAAAGAGAAGGGGGGCATAATTTGGCGATATTGATATATTAAAAGCGCTTATATCAAAAACAACACCTTCTAGGGTTGTTTATATACATTTATAGCGTTTTTGGTGTGTGCTGGCAAACTCTCCCTCTGTCTCCCCAAAGGGCTAAGAGGGTCCTGTCTTCGATTAGAGCATTCCCTGTGTGGCTGCTGTGTGTCGGTACGTGTGTGTCGACATGTATGAGGACGATGTTGGTGTGGAGACAGAGCAATTGCCGGTAATGGTGATGTCACCCCCTAGGGAGTCGACACCGGAATGGATGGCTTTAGTTATGGAATTACGTGATAATGTTAGCACATTACAAAAGTCAGTTGACGAAATGAGACGGCCGGAAAACCAGTTAGTACCGGCTCAGGCGTCTCAGACACCGTCAGGGGCTGTAAAACGTCCCTTACCTCAGTCAGTCGACACGGGTACCGACACAGATGAATCTAGTGTCGACGGTGAAGAAACAAACGTATTTTCCAATAGGGCCACACGTTATATGATCACGGCAATGAAGGAGGCTTTGCAGATCTCTGATACTGCTGGTACCTCAAAAAGGGGTATTATGTGGGGGGTGAAAAAACTACCTGTAGCTTTTCCAGAATCAGAGGAATTGAATGACGTGTGTGACGAAGCGTGGGTTAACCCAGATAGAAAACTGCTAATTTCCAAGAAGTTATTGGCATTATACCCTTTCCCACCACCTAGGGTGGATAAGGCGCTCACACGTTTATCAAAGCAAGTGGCGTTGCCGTCTCCTGATACGGCCGCCCTCAAGGATCCAGCAGATAGGAGGCTGGAAACTACACTGAAGAGTATATACACACATACTGGTGTTATACTGCGACCGGCAATAGCCTCAGCCTGGATGTGCAGTGCTGGGGTAGTGTGGTTGGATTCTCTGACTGAAAATATTGATACCCTGGATAGGGACAGTATTTTATTGACTCTAGAGCAATTAAAGGATGCTTTTCTTTATATGCGAGATGCTCAGAGGGATATTTGTACTCTAGCATCAAGAGTAAGCGCGATGTCCATATCTGCCAGAAGAAGTTTATGGACGCGACAGTGGTCAGGTGATGCGGATTCCAAAAGGCATATGGAAGTATTGCCATATAAAGGAGAGGAATTATTTGGGGTCGGTCTTTCGGACCTGGTGGCCACGGCAACTGCCGGCAAATCCACTTTTTTACCTCAGACCCCCTCCCAACAGAAAAAGACACCGTCTTTTCAGCCGCAGTCCTTTCGCTCCTATAAAAACAAGCGACCAAAAGGACAGTCTTATCTGCCGCGAGGCAGAGGAAAGGGTAAGAGAGGGCAGCAAGCAGCCCCTGCCCAGGACCAGAAGCCCGCCCCGGGTTCTACAAAGCCATCAGCATGACGCTGGGGCTTTACAAGCGGACTCAGGAGCGGTGGGGGGTCGACTCAAGATTTTCAGCAATCAGTGGGCTCGCTCACAAGTGGACCCGTGGATCCTGCAGATAATATCTCAAGGTTACATGTTGGAGTTCGAAAGGTCTCCCCCTCGCCGGTTCCTAAAGTCTGCTTTACCAACGTCTCCCTCAGAAAGGACGTCGGTTTTGGAAGCCATTCACAAGCTGTATTCTCAGCAGGTGATAGTCAAGGTACCCCTCCTACAACAGGGAAAGGGGTATTATTCCACACTATTTGTGGTACCGAAGCCGGACGGTTCGGTAAGACCTATTCTAAACCTGAAATCCTTGAACCTGTACATACAGAAATTCAAGTTCAAGATGGAGTCACTCAGAGCAGTGATAGCGAATCTGGAAGAAGGGGACTTCATGGTGTCCCTGGACATAAAAGATGCTTATCTGCATGTCCCAATTTACCCCTCACACCAAGGGTATCTCAGGTTCGTGATACAAGACTGTCATTATCAGTTTCAAACGCTGCCGTTTGGTTTGTCCAGGGCCCCTCGGGTCTTTACCAAGGTAATGACCGAAATGATGGTTCTTCTACGAAGAAAAGGCGTATTAATTATCCCTTACTTGGACGATCTCCTGATAAGGGCAAAGTCCAGAGAACAGCTGGAAGTCGGTGTAGCACTAACCCAGGTAGTGCTTCAGCAACACGGGTGGATTCTGAATCTTCCAAAATCTCAATTGACCCCGACAACTCGTCTGCTGTTCCTGGGAATGATTCTGGACACGGTTCAAAAAAAGGTGTTTCTCCCGGAGGAGAAAGCAAGGGAGTTATCCGAACTTGTCAGGAACCTCCTAAAACCAGGAACTGTGTCAGTACATCAATGCACAAGAGTCCTGGGAAAGATGGTGGCTTCTTACGAAGCGATTCCATTCGGCAGATTCCATGCACGGACATTTCAGTGGGATCTGCTGGACAAATGGTCCGGATCGCATCTGCACATGCATCAGCGGATAACACTGTCACCAAGAACAAGGTTGTCTCTCCTGTGGTGGTTGCAGAGTGCCCATCTGTTAGAGGGCCGCAGATTCGGCATACAGGACTGGATCCTGGTGACTACGGATGCCAGCCTACGAGGCTGGGGAGCAGTCACACAGGGAAGAAACTTCCAGGGCGTGTGGTCAAACCTGGAGACGTCCCTTCACATAAATATACTGGAGCTAAGAGCGATCTACAATGCTCTAAGCCTGGCAAAATCGCTGCTTCAGGGTCAGCCGGTGTTGATCCAGTCGGACAACATCACGGCAGTCGCCCACGTAAACCGACAAGGCGGCACGAGAAGCAGAAGAGCAATGACAGAAGCTGCAAGGATTCTGCGCTGGGCGGAGAATCATGTCATAGCACTGTCAGCAGTGTTCATCCCGGGAGTGGACAACTGGGAAGCAGACTTCCTCAGCAGACACGACCTTCACCCGGGAGAGTGGGGACTTCATCCAGAAGTCTTCCACATGATTGTGAACCGTTGGGAAAAACCAAAGGTGGACATGATGGCGTCTCGCCTCAACAAAAAAATTGGACAGATATTGCGCCAGGTCAAGAGACCCTCAGGCAATAGCTGTGGACGCTCTGGTAACACCGTGGGTGTACCAGTCAGTGTATGTGTTCCCTCCTCTGCCTCTCATACCAAAGGTACTGAGAATTATACGGAAAAGAGGAGTAAGAACAATACTGGTGGCTCCGGACTGGCCAAGAAGAACTTGGTATCCGGAACTTCAAGAGATGCTCACGGAGGATCCGTGGCTTCTACCTCTAAGAAGGGATCTGCTTCAGCAGGGACCTTGTATGTTCCAAGACTTACCGCGTCTGCGTTTGACGGCATGGCGGTTGAACGCCGGATTCTAAAAGAAAAGGGCATTCCAGAGGAAGTTATTCCTACCTTGATTAAGGCTAGGAAGGAAGTGACTGTACAACATTATCACCGCATTTGGCGGAAATATGTTGCGTGGTGTGAGGCCAAGAAGGCTCCAACGGAAGAATTTCAATTGGGTCGATTCTTACATTTCCTGCAAGCAGGATTGTCTATGGGCCTAAAATTGGGGTCCATTAAAGTTCAAATTTCGGCCTTATCAATCTTCTTCCAGAAGGAATTGGCATCAGTGCCTGAAGTACAAACTTTTGTCAAAGGTGTACTACATATACAACCCCCAATAGTGCCTCCAGTGGCACCGTGGGATTTGAACGTAGTTTTGAATTTTCTCAAATCTCATTGGTTTGAGCCTCTAAAATCGGTAGATTTAAAATACCTTACATGGAAAGTAACCATGCTATTGGCCCTGGCTTCAGCCAGGAGAGTTTCAGAGTTGGCGGCTTTATCATACAAAAGCCCATATCTGATTTTCCATTCGGACAGGGCAGAACTGCGGACACGTCCTCATTTTCTCCCTAAGGTGGTTTCGGCTTTTCACTTGAACCAGCCTATTGTGGTGCCTGCGGCTACAAGCGACTTGGAGGACTCCAAGTTACTGGACGTTGTCAGAGCATTAAAAATATATATTTCAAGGACAGCTGGAGTCAGAAAATCTGACTCGTTGTTTATATTGTATGCACCCAACAAGATGGGTGCTCCTGCGTCTAAACAGACGATTGCACGTTGGATCTGTAGCACAATCCAACTTGCACATTCTGTGGCAGGCCTGCCACAGCCTAAATCTGTAAAGGCCCACTCCACAAGGAAAGTGGGCTCATCTTGGGCGGCTGCCCGAGGGGTCTCGGCATTACAACTTTGCCGAGCAGCTACGTGGTCAGGGGAGAACACGTTTGTAAAATTTTACAAATTTGATACTCTGGCTAAGGAGGACCTGGAGTTCTCTCATTCGGTGCTGCAGAGTCATCCGCACTCTCCCGCCCGTTTGGGAGCTTTGGTATAATCCCCATAGTCCTGACGGAGTCCCAGCATCCACTAGGACGTTAGAGAAAATAAGAATTTACTTACCGATAATTCTATTTCTCATAGTCCGTAGTGGATGCTGGGCGCCCATCCCAAGTGCGGATTGTCTGCAATACTTGTACATAGTTATTGTTACAAAGATCGGGTTATTACTATTGTTGTGAGCCATCTTTTCAGAGGCTACTTCGTTTTTTGTTATCATACTGTTAACTGGGTTCAGATCACAAGTTGTACGGTGTGATTGGTGTGGCTGGTATGAGTCTTACCCGGGATTCAAGATCCTTCCTTATTGTGTACGCTCGTCCGGGCACAGTACCTAACTGAGGCTTGGAGGAGGGTCATAGGGGGAGGAGCCAGTACGCACCATGTGATCCTAAAAGCTTTATTTAGATGTGCCCTGTCTCCTGCGGAGCCCGCTATTCCCCATGGTCCTGACGGAGTCCCAGCATCCACTACGGACTATGAGAAATAGAATTATCGGTAAGTAAATTCTTATTTTCCTTTTCAGCGCACTATATGCGTGTTGTGGGACCTTCGTGGGCAGCTGCCCGTGGGGTCTCCATGAATACTTTGTCGGGCGGCTACTTGGTCGGACCGACATTCGTTTTGTCAAATTCTACAAGTTTTACACTTTTGCGGCCTCTGCATCACAGTTTGGCCGAGTGGTTTTACAGGACTCTCAGCGCTCTCCCACCCGTTTTTGGGAGCTCTGGGACGTCCCCATTGTAACTACGCTCCAGTGGCCCCTAGTGGATGAAGGAGAAATCAGGATTTTGGTAGTTACCGATAAATCCCTTTCTCCGATTCCACAGGGGCCACTGGACGCCCGCCCAGCGCTGTTCCTCCTTGTTTTTTGCTTAACGGTTTGCAGATCACCATATGACTGCTTGTTGAGTTCAGGCTAGCCTGGTTTTTTTGTCAGGTTCTGTTCCAGGTTTGGTTTAGGTTATCCTGGTTTACAGGGCGTCATTAACCTCCTCTACCTTACGGTTTGTTTATTCCAGCTCTCCTCGGGCACAGTTTTACGTAGACTGGCTTGGAGGGGAGATAGTAGGGGAGGAGCTAGCCATAGTGTGAGAATTTTAAAGTGCCAGCTCCCAATTACTACCTACTATTTCCCCATTGTAACTACGCTCCAGTGGCCCCTGTGGAATCGGAGAAAGGGATTTATCGGTAAGTACCAAAATCCTGATTTAACATTGTATTAGACACCATTACATATACATCAATTCTACATGTAACAAGAGCTACTGCCCTTACTGTCTGTGTTCATCATACACTGTATAGTACCGTGTGTTACAGTGCAGCCTGAAATCTCTCAGGGGGTGTTTATTTTAATCCTTTTTTACAGTTTGCTCTTAAAAATAAATAAATAAATAGTCTTGCTAATAATTTTGTATATTTTTATTTTTCAGTGTTGAGGCTGCTGAAGTCATTTACCCGGATGGAAAGAGTTGTTTCTACCCTGTAAGATATTCTATAAAATTCACACTTTCGGATATGTTGAGAGTGCCTCTATGTGACATCAGGATGCAATATGTTGGTGACACTAGAAAGTAATTTCCTGTATAAAGAGATGGAAATCATGTAAGATTTGGTACTGATCCCATTGGGCAGTGCACATTTCTTACACCAGTAACCAGCAACGGACTGGGCCTCCGTTTCGGTCCGGACATTTGTGAACGTGAAGGCCGCACGTCGCAGGGGGACGCGTCGCCGCGATATACGGGGGCGTGCCGCAAGTTAAGGGGGTGTGGACTCATGGCACGCCCCAATTTCTATGGGGGCGCGCCACAAGTCCGGGGGCGTGGGCTCGCGGCCCCCCTTCATTTCCATGGGGACCAGGGGAGCGGCTAAACCAGAGAGCCGGAGGCTGCGCTGCATGCAGCCTTCCTGGCTCTCTGGGGCCCGGCCCACCTGCCCATCGGCCCTTCTGGCATTTGTCAGAAATGCCAGATGGCCTGTACGGCCCTGCCAGTAACACCTCTGTCTTGGCTTGCAGATACTGTGTATGTGCTTCCACGTAAACTAGGTGCTTTTGTGTACAAATAGGTACATGGTCTTTAACAAGTACTAAAGATATGGATCTGCGCTTTCGCAATCAAGCCTTAATGTTTGCTAGATTACTCCCAATATTAGGACACCATGGTTCAGTATTCTTTCCCTCCAAATTACACTTCATATTTTCAGGGTTTATGACTAATGTAACACAGCAACGTGAGGTTCTGGTGGTTTTTGAAATCGTATACATTGTTTAAAGAGCCATTGGGAATTTCTGTGCATTGCATTGACTGCATCACTTTCTATGATTATTTTACCTTTTTATGTACAACCCTAGTTGTGTATTGCATTTTATGTTCTATTGGAGGAGTTTTGAAATCTCTTGTATTTGCACACGTTTACTTTCCATCCTGTATAATATTATTATTATTTTGCACATTATCATGTTGTTCAAATTTATTTTACATTCTGAATTGTTGCAGTCACTGATGTAACATTGCAGCATTGGAACTCTCTGCTTTTGCAGCAATAAATAACCTCAGCATTTTATAAAAGCTCCATTTTTCCTGATGGTGTACTGTAATTGCTGTGATAAAACAGGGAAGGATCATATCCAATTCCCTTACTTATAGCACCAGTACAGCGATTGTTCTCTTATAAATGCTGTAAGTTTCTGCCTGGAGTAGAGCAGTATTTTCGTGCGGCCCTGTGACACCACCCTAAGCCTCCGATGTGTACCCAGGCGTGCTGTCTGACCAGAGTGTGCTCTGTGTGTTTGCAGGAGCTGGCATACAGAACAGAAACACTCTCTGCTGAGAAAATGAACAGTAAAATTGGAATCCGGTAAGATGAGCAGAAGTTATTTGGGCTTCTGAAGTTGTTAGCGTTATCAGTCACAAACATAATGGCTCTTATGATCGGCTGATCGCTAGGCAATGCTTTTGGATGCTTGGATTGTTCTCTTCTGTTCTAAAAAAATCTCTGCATCTAAAATGTTAGCATATCACTATAAATACTTGTGTAGGTGCTCCTCTCACATGGGGAATGTATTTATTAAATAGACACAAGTATGCCAAATGTACTCCAGTCATTTAACACACCAAAACTCTTCCTAAGTTTTAGTTATAACTGAGACATCAAATATAGCAAGGGTTCTACATTAAGGGACAAAGAAGGAAAAATATCCATCCTTACTCTTCCTAATAAATAAATCCTTCAACCCAGATGTGAAAGTTTATATCCGAGTTTAGAATGCGCTGTGATACATTGTAGCATAACCATTCCTCCTTCGCAGAGAACCAGCCTTCCTCGCAGTGCCTAGAGATTTTGATTCTTACCCACCTATGATCCATCTGTTCCCAAATGAGAAATTGGGGACAATTTGCACGAAACTTAATATGAGCAGCCCTTCAGCCTCGCTCTGGTAAAAACAGATCTATGAATGATTAGACTAAAACCTACTTGGCAAGAGTTGATGGCAGCTTCTCCGTTTATATTTGCTATATTGCATATTTCTCTAGCATCCATACGGGATATTGGGGAATCCAGTACGATGGGGTATAGATGGGGTTCAAAGGAGCCATTGCACTTTAAATTTCTTCAACTGGGTGTGCTGGCTCCTCCCCTCTATGCCCCTTCCCACAGGCAGTTTAGAAAAGTGCCCTCAGGAGTGGATGCACATCTCTGCAGCTCCAGAGAGTTTTCCTCAACTTCTTTTTTCTGTTATTATCGGTATGCTGTTTGGGCAACAGCATACCTGCACCGTGGGAGTTATGGGGGCTACAGTCACCGGCCTTACAAGGTGCAGAGCCACTTCTCCGCTGCAGGACCACTTCTCCGCTGCAGGACCACAGTCCTGAGGGGTGGTTGTTCAGCGAGGCACTGCGCCTTGGCTGTCACAGCCGCAGCACGCCGCACACCCCTAACGCTGCCTGAAGGTGACATCGGTAGTGAATACACACCGGGGGCCTCACTAATGGGGTCCCTCAGTTCAAAGTGCGGTTGACCACGGGCGCAGCGTATGAGACCCTCCCAGGGGGGGGTCCCGCTAAGATCCCCCATGTAGACTTCACAAAACCACTAGAACTAGCACTACTTGTGATGTTTTTTTAGCTGTAAGGAGACTTTGCCTGTATAATATATATCTGTAGCTCTGGCGCCTTTCGAGGTGGCGGAGCTACATCAGAGCGGGACCTGAGGCGTTTTGGCGCCTTCCTCTGCTTACTGCAGCCATTGTTGGCACACCCAGCACTTCCTGACTCCTCAGCCACGCTGGATATCTAATACAGGGTGTAGCAAAGGGGGAGAGCCGCTTGTGTACTGGGTCCTCTCTAGGACAGGAGTTGTTAGGGTTTACTGTAATATAGTGAGCTGACAGTCTCACTGGGGCTGTGCAGCTCAGGGTGTGCTGGTGTCCTTCTCTCTGTGTCTCCTCTCACATATAGTAGGGCAGACTTGCAATATAACTGTGTGTGTGTACAGTATGTTATTGTGCTTACTGTGAAACATAGGTAAACACAAGCTGTGCAGTGTATGTCACACCAGATCTTCTCCATTATCTACTGATTCTGTTTCCTGTGAACAATGCAGCCAATCTTCACAATTCAGTGAAGGTTCTGGGGGAAAGGGTCCAGAGCCACACTGATTAGGGTGTCTTAAAACTATGATGTCCGATATGTCATCCCAGCTCACTGCTAATGTGCAGAAGACTCAACTACTACAAGAAGCTGTTGCATATAGCAGCTAGATCAGATGCAGCACAGCCCCCCCCCCACCTCATGCAGGTCCACAGAAGCGTGGGTTACCTGTTCTACTCTCTAATACAGATGATGATATACAGGAGAATGGTGATGACTTGTATCCCGTTAGTGGGGATCCTGATTCTGCTCAGGGTATTGAACCCCTAATTCTGGCTATACGGGACGTGTTAAAACTCCCTCTAGAGGATGCTGCGTCACAGCAGTCGTTTTTTTCTTTGTTCAAAACAAACCTAATGTCACTTTCCTTGACTCTACAGAGTTAGATGACCTAGTCAAGCTGGTCTGGAAAAAAATTCCAAGTGTCCAAAAATTTTTTGCGCACTTTACCATTTGCTCCTGAAGGTAGGAAATTTTGGGAGGAACCCCCTGGGGGGAGGGGGGATGGATTGGGGGTGGATGTGTCGGTCGCCTGTCCAAAAAGGCGGTGCTTCCTGCCCCGGCTCCTTTACCATGAAGGATCCTCGGGATAGCAAGATAGAGACTACACTCAAATCTACTTACATGGCAGCAGGGGTCTCACAAAGGCTGGTCATTGCGGGTTGCTGAATGACCCATGCCATTCATTCCTGGGCCACCCAGATTCAGGGGGGCCTCTCGGGGGATTTGCCCTTGGTCAATATGGTGACCCTCCTAAAACACATTCAGGACACTACACGTGTCCTCTGATTCGTTCAAAGAGATGGGGAACATTAATGCTAGGACTTCTGCCATGGCATTATCGGCGCACAGGGCCTTGTGGTTTTGTCAGTGGATTGCGGACGCAGATTCCAAACGTAGTGTAGAATACCTCCCCTTTACTGGGGAATGGCTCTTTTTGGGGTTGAATTGGATACCCTGATTTCCAAAGTTATGGTTGGGAAATCCACGTTTCTCCCCTCTGGGGCCCCGCCGGCGGTACGCTCCTATCCGGGGCCGTCTATCCAGTCCTTTCGGTCTCACAGATTCCGATCTAAGGCCAGAGGTGCCTCCAATGCGGCTAGAGGCACCAGAGGTAAGTCCAGAATACCTGCAAGCACCAGCTCTCAGGAACAGACCACCAGTTCTGCTTCCGCTAAGGCCTCAGCATGACAGTGACCACCCACCCCGAGGGGATCTCGAGGCGGGA